>NW_026974927.1:0-300000 GCF_030014295.1 Loxodonta africana | reverse complement strand
ACAATCAGTTGAGTCAGCACCATTTATTAGATAAATATAATTTTCACACCACCTTTGTATGAATAGTTATTGTGATTTCTTAGTAGGTTTTCTATTTCAGTTGTCTACCTGTCAGTTTGTATGCTATGTGATATTGATTTGCTCTGTTACTTGATGAGGTAGACACCGGTTACTATTCTGTTATTTCAGGTTTTTCTTGTCTATTCTTTGCTAATGCAGCCCTGGTGTTGCGATGGTTAAGTGCTTGACTGCTAACTGAAAGAAAGGTTGGCAGGTCGAACCCACCCAGTGGCTCTGAGGGAGAAAGGCCTGGTGGTCTGCTCCCATAAAGATTACGGCCTATAAAGGCCTACTGGGCAGTCAGATGGGAGGGCTGTGAGTCAAAAATCTTGTCCAAGGCTCCAGCAACAACATCCTTTGTTACCTATTGTACTACTTGTAGCTTATGATTAATGTATACAATTAAAAACGACTACCTGAATATTCTAATTGGAAATGCATTCCATTTATGTATTAGTTTTGGGAACCTCCATTTAATTAACAAGGCTTCCCATTTGGAAATATGGCACATTTTTTGCACATATTCAGGTTTCATTTTATTTACTTTAATACATTAGTTTTCTTTATATATGTCCTTTGCTGCTCCGGTCAAAACAATGTTTCCCTAAATATTTTATAGTTTTGGACACAGTTTGCTACAGTCAAGTAATAGGGGAAAGAGAACGATCAGCCCTTCCCACCCTTGCCAATTTCAGTCCCTTATGTCCACATGGGAGAGAAACCATTGATTTTGAAGTACTTGTCTTTTATTCGGGTATGCAATTATATCATCATTATTTTGAAAATCTGTTTTTATACTTATACCAGTTATTTAAATTTTCTAGTTTAACCCTTCACCTTAAAAGTATGTTGAGTCTTACCAAAATCTTTGTCTAGTTCCAAGTTTATCCGCATGAATTGAATATTTTTCCATTTATCTCTCATCTGCTAAGATGGGGGATAATCTATTATGCCCCAATAGGTGACTAATACTCTGACCTGCTGACCATTATTGTAATCACAAACAACTTGTTTCTGACAGTTAAGTACTTCTACCTGGCCTCTGTTGGGCTAGGATCCCATTACTTATATTGGTATGAGGTAGCCCGGCTCCCACTAACAATCTCAGCCAACAGAGAATTGTTGTCATTTGTTGCCGTCAAGTCATTTCCAACTCATGACAACCCCATGTGTGCAGAGTAGGACTGCTCAATAGGGTTTCCAAGGCTGTGACCCTTTAGAAGGAGATCACCAGGCCTGTCTTCTGAGGCACCCCTCGGTGGGTTCAAACTGCCAAACTTTCAGCTGGTAGTTGAGCACTGAACTGTTTGTGGCACCCAGGGACCCCCAAGAGAAGACAGATATCAGTAAGTTCAGTGTTGTTGCTGCTCCCCTCATCTCTGCATTCCTTATTATTTTCATGAAATGGGTGTCCTTCAGGACCTCCAAGAAATGGTCTTATAGAAACTAACTCTGGCACGGACACATATTGGAGACTTTTACCTCATCTTCCCACATCTGACACAGCAGGTCTGGCATTTCTATTTCATAGATAGTGGGCCATTGCCTTTTCCATGCATCGAAGAACAATGCCACAGCTTACGAGACCCATTTCTAGAGCCTTTGCTATGGCGATAAATCCTTGTTAGGAGAGAGTTCCCCCATATCAACAAACTCTCCTTGACCCAACTTTATATTAAACTCCCCTTGACTCAGCACCTTCAGCACCCATCCTCAGCACACCCCCGTCCTGCTCATACAAGACAGCCAGATCTTGCAGCTCCTTCAGTGTACAGTCCCTCCCCCACTTACCACAACCAACACTTCCCCCGGTGGCTATACTGGTATCTGACAACTAAGTATCTGGACAAATGCATGGGCCACTATCTCAGGACTCTGCAAAGGAAGTGGTTGGCAGTGGTAGGAAACCAGAACATAAAGTATAAACATTCCAGAGGCTGAAATTACATGAGTCCAAATCATGTAACTGCATACCAGCTGTGGACAGAAACAGCTCCAAGAGAAGCCCTCTCTCATATCAAATGGGATAGAGGGTCCGTAAAAGGAGAGAGGTGGGCAGGTGGGCAGGTAGGCAGGTGGGAAGAAACTTAAAACTCTGGAAGAAGAGATTCCTTCTCTTTGACCAGAGTATGTAAGGGCCCAAGAGTGTGGAGGAAGCTCCATTACGTTTTCTCTCTCCCTGTCTGCTGTTGGCATTTAGTCAATTCTGCCTCAAAGGGTGTGACTTTTCAAAAGCAGATCACCAGGCTAGTCTTCTGAGGCACTTCTTGACAGGCTCATGCTGCCAACCTTTGGGCTGGTTGTGGAGTATTTTGGCCCCATAGGCAGAACCGGTCACTTATGTGCACGACAGAATGAGGAGATTAAAGCCCCAGCATTCCTGCCAGTGGGCCAGGAAAGCACTCCTTCAGAGCTCAGAGAGCATCAGAGAAATAGAGAGAGGAAGCAGCACAAGAAAGAGATTCCTCAAACTTGCTATAACTCCTGGTTCACCCCTCCCAGATGCATATGCCTTGCCCTGACCCTAAGAAGCGTTATCAAATCCTTTAAAAGCCTCACTAGGGGTTACAACGCCATCAAGATTCCAGTCTGGGTGGCACTCATGTAGATTAGACCCGAGTATCACCGCAAAGGCTTCAAAAATTGAATGAAGATGTGAGCCACAGAATACAAAAACAGGACAGAACTTGCAGCCTGAACATATCTGGGTCAATTGAATGCTAAGAAAAACAAAATTAACATTTTGTTTTTCCATAACATTTAAGCAAGACTTACAGCTTTGAAATCTTAAGACAAGTATTTTAAAATGCTATTCTAATCATGCTCCAAGAAATAACAGGGACATTTTTTAAATACGTGGAAATATAGTCGCTATTTGCAAAGGAAAATTTTACATGCTAAAAATGCAATGCTAGAAATGAAAAATTCATTTGATAGTTTCAAAAGCAGAATGGTGATGACAGAGAAAAAAACTAAGTGAGTTGGAAGTAGATCAATAGAAAATATCTATTCTGAAAACAGAGAGAAAAAAATACAGAAAAAAAATGAGCAGAGCCTCAAAAACTAGAACAAAAGCCTATTTCTTTATTGGAACTCCAGAAGACATGGAGAAAATGTGTGGTACAGAAAAAAGTATTAGAAGAAATACTGGCTAACACTTTCCAAATCTGGTGAAAGACATGAACTTACAGATTCAAGAAACTCAGCAAACCCCAACGAGTTAAATTTAAGGAATTATACACCCCAATACCATATTATTATGAAAATATTGTGCATTATGTGTTTGTTGCCAACCAGGCCCTCCCCCCCACCTCAGGTGTATTTGTAAGCACACTACATGAATTCTTTTACAGTGACATGTAAAAAGGAAAACGGCGTACTGTGCTTATGACAATACCTGGGAGGGGGAAAATGCAGTTGACAAAAAGAGAAAAAAATATATAAAACATGTGCATTATTTGCATAAAAATATGATATATCATAATCAACTACAGAATAACAAAGACCAAGAAAATAGGAAGAAGCTAGACAGAAAACAACACATTTCACTTGGGAAAAATAATTCAAATAACTCTATAGTCATTACCAGAAGCCATGGAAGCCAAAAGATTGTGAAACAACATTTTTTCAACACAAAGAGGGAAATATTAATCTATATAGATACATAATTCTATATCCAGTCATACCTTCGGGAGTAAAGCAAAAGTAATGCCATTCTTAGGGGATGGAAAACTGAGAGAATTCATCACCACCAGACTTCTCCTAAATGAAACACTGAGAAAAGTGGTTCAGGTGGTAGACTTGGAATTTCAGTCGTATTTAAGGAAAGCAGAAAACGTGGGAACTATGTGGGTAAATACACTATGTCAACACTGTAGTCACTGGACAACATGGCGCTGGACGTGCCTCTTTGGAAAGGTATTCCAGTCTCTTGGAAAGGCTTGGGAATATGCTCTTGGCCGCAAATCATTATTAGAGAAAGGAATTAATTCTGACAATATCTGAGAGCTGGCTGTATTCAAGTCTGGTGAATAAACTGGAAAATAAATTTTTGGACCCAAAATAAGTCGTGGAAACAAAAAAATGAGTCTCAATTCCCATGTGGCCATGAGCCGGCTCTGAAGGCCTTCCCCAGAGAGGCATTTCAGGCACATCGGGAGCAATGCCTTCCTGTTGTTATTGCTAGGTGTCATCGAGTGGATTTCTGAGTCATTGTGGCCCGGTGTGAAAGGAGAACTGTCCCCATAGGGTTTACTGGTGTGTAATCTTAACGGGAGGAGGTTGCCAGATCTTTACTCCTTAGAGCCTCTGGGTAGGTTCAAACAATTAACATTTCGGTTAGCAGCCGAGCACTTAACTTTTGTACCACCAGGGCTCCTCGGTGCAATATTAGTACCACAGAAGTTGGTATGAACCTTCCCATGGACCTTCTCTGAGAGATAATCCCTTGCTTAAGAACCAACTTTAGTTTTCATATATACTCATTCTGCATCAAGATTAGATAAGAATTAGAGTGCATCCTTGAGAGGACAATATTTTATATGTGGTCATCAACAAAATATGCCTCAAGGGCAAAGTTTAAGAATAAACCAAGGCATTTCCCATCAGTCCTTACCTGAGACGGTCTTCAGGAGGATTTTCTGAGACTCATGGAAAAGGAAGTAGTAGATGCTGCCTTCTTTTTACCACTTGCCTCCCAAACAAACAGGAACCACTGCTAAGATGTCAGGTGTCAAGCCCAAACTCCTCTTCGCATCCTCTATGAAACTTGTATAGTAAGACCAGGAACCAGGCATTCAGCTGTGTGAAGAGAACCCAGGAGTATTTCCCATCTTCCAAAGTTTCGAGTTCCAGTGAAATCCTGTTATAAGTCACTAGATCAGCCCAGGACTGGGAAGACTGAAATTCCTGGCCCTCTGACAAGTGGGAGGGGTGGGGGGGGCACTGGGCAGAACCTCCTTGACAATCACTTGCCCCAAGAGGCTCTGGAGGCTGCTTCATGTTAAAAGTCAAAGGCCCTTCCAGTCCAGCTAAGTAAGAGCAGGGAAAGACTTTCTCCATTGAAAGAAGAGATGGGCTCAGGAGCTGCAGCTGTGAGACCATTCAGCTTTTTGGCTTCAGAGCATCCTGGCCCCAGTTCACCTTCACAACTGGGCCTTTATAGCCTCTCTACCTCTCTCTGCCTCCCAGCTTTCTCCCAGCACCATGGGCTGTGGCTTCTGCTAGTTTCAATGATTTCAATGTTTCAGTAGCACCTCACCCCACTCAGAGGAGGCAGGTTTGCAGGGTGGGGGGCACAAACCCATAGTGCCACTTAGGTGTCCTTCAACAGAAACTCTCCGGAGGGGACAAGTTGGCCTGACTGATCCTGAGACCCAGACAGAGGGAGACCCACGGGGAGGGTCATTGGTTGAGGAAGTGTCAGCACCCTCAGGGTCATGTCCCTGGGGTCATGCCCAATTGCAGGGAAAAGGAATTGGCTCTGCAGCTTGGTGTGTTGACCATCCAGTACGAAGGCCCCGGAAGCCTCTGGAGAATTCTCAGAATTTAGTCTAGTCCAGCACTGGGGAAATCCTTACTGAATGAGAGCAGCCATATTCCTGGGGATCTTTATTCTAAAACTCTCAAAGCAGTTGATACAGTCTTGGGAGGTGGGAGATGAGAAAGCTTGGGGCCACAGACGGACTGAGGCAAAAGAGGGAGGTTCCTATCACTCCCTCTGGGGTCTTGTTCAGGATTTCCTTTTTTTTTTAATGCAACTTGGGCTCCAAACAGGCATTTATTGCTAAAGTTGTATTTCCCCGTGTTAATTTATGATCCTTAACTCAAGTCTGGAGTTTTGCCCTTATTTTGATAATTTCTTCTTTAGTCTATGGAGAAAGGAGTCTACTATCAGCCAGTGGTGAAAGTGCAGGAAATAAAGTCCCTAGTTCTGACCGGGGCAGGTTCTGCTGCACCTCAAACTAGGGGTGACCTTCCTGGGGAGCCCTTCTGAGGGAGAAAGGGGGTGCAGTGTGTGTATGTACAGTGTGGCCTCTGGGGCTTTGCCTTCTCCTCCCAGAAGTGCAACCTCCGGCCTCCACGTGCGGACCCAGAGTTCGAGGGTGACCTCAATTCTCCCACCCTTCCTGGGTCATCGTCTGGACCCAAGTCCCCATATGCCTCCTCTGCCCTCCTATCCCAGCATAAACGCTGTGATCAGGCTCAGGTATGTACACTGGGTCTCGCTCTCTGTGGCCTCAGGCTTCCCCTATTCTGGTGAGATCCGTGAGCCTGGGGGGTCTGAGTTCAGGGCAGGGCTAGGTGGGCTGGGACTGTGGCAAAAGGCTCCTGAAGCCAACTCCATCCTGCTGCCCGTGAGCTTGCAGTGGGGCAGCCCTGGACATCGCGCATCCCTCAGGGCGCCCCTCTCTGTGCAGCCCTGCCCCGCCCCCACCCCCCCAACCACCCAAGCTCCACCTCAGGCCTCCTAGTTCTAGAGGCGCCTTCTCTTGATGCCCAGATGCAACTGGGCACCGCCCCGCCCCGCAGAGTCAATCCAGCTACTGACCTCAACCTGAAATGCACAACTTTAAAACTGCTAGATAGGTGGGAAATGAAAAAAAAAAGTAAATGTGAAACACTTAAAAAAAAGAATAATTACAAAGAAGTTACATTACGTGGGACTCACTGTATTCTCACATCATAGACTCAAAGGAGGCTTGGTTGTATGTTTCTTTGCAAATAAGTCTTAGGTAAGGGAACTGGTACCAGGAGTAGATAGCAGTCTGACTTTGGGAAAATGGAAAATCTGGGATTGATTAATTGGCCTGGACGAGGCCGAAAACAGTGATAACCGCATAATATTTAATGATGAAATCCTAGCAGCCTACAACATGCAGTGGAAATTTTTCTAAGTAAACTAGCACCAGAAATGGCCTTTAATCACTATACAAAATGGGTCAGTAGTTCAAGATCTCCCTACGAAGAAGGAATCAACTCGATGGCCAAATGGTTTCGGATTTGGGAGACCACTTTCACGCCAGTTCCAGCAAACATGCAAAAAACTGATCATCTTAAACTTGTACATAGTCACCAAAGAAGAGAAAAATATGAGATGCTCTCCAACTTGATCCTTGTGTGGGGCTACTTTAATATTGATACCGAATTAGAAAAGGAAGGTATAAGTAATTGAGATGCAAAACCCTACATAAAATGCTGGCAAAGAACTCCAGACAAGTATAAACCATGTAATATGCCATGATCAAGGCGGTTTATTGTCAGCATGCAATCTTGAGGGAACATTAAACATTTAATAACTTAATTCACCACATGTGTAGGTTAAGGAAGAAAAGATGAGGCTCATAAAGGGATGGTGAAAAACAGTGATAAAATCCAATCACACTGAGACATAAGAACTCTGAGCAAACTAGGAACAAAAAAGGAGTTCCCAAACTTGGAAAAATACAACTAGCATGATAGTTCATGGTGAAATGTGGGACATTCTCTTTAAAATTAATTAGCGATAAAACAAGGATGCTTTCTCTTATTATTTCTATTAAATATTTAACAGTGGAGGTCGAAGCTAGAACAAAATGACAAGAAAAAGAAAAATATAACTTATTATTCACAGATTATATGAACATTCACAGAAAAATTTAAAAGCCATAGAAAACATTAGAATTAATACTAGTTAATCATAAATACAAAGTAAAAAATAAAGTGAATTTCTATGCCTCAGCATCAAGCCGGCTCTTTTGTAGCTTAGTGAAAGCAGAGGACACTGATAGGGAAACAGCAGGATCCAGGTGGGCTAGACAAGGAGGGGAGAGCACTATTTTACACTGGGCTGGATTTATAAGCACAGGTATGTGTGTTAGTTACCTAGTGCCGCCATAAGAAAAAAAAATAACACAACTGAGTGGCTTTAAAGAACAGAAATTTATTTTCTCACAGTACAGGAGAGGCTAGAAGTCTGAATTCAGGGCATGGCTCATGTCTACTTCAGCTTCTAGCAGCTCCCAGCCACCCTTTGTGTTCCTGGCCTTGTAGATGCATCTGCTCCTGTCTGTGTCTATTCTGCTCTTTTTATAACTCAGGAGGGACTAGGTTTAGGACCCACCCTACACTGGTATGGCCTTATTAACATAATTTAAAAAATTCCCTATTTCTAAATTAGGTCACATTTACAGGTACGGTAGTTAGGATTTCAACGTACCTTTTGGGGTTATACAATTCAGTCCATAATAGTGTCCTCACCAGATATTCTGAACTCAGAGTACAAGCATGAGCAGCTGAGAGTGGTTCTGTTTTTTTTCTATATTAGTTGACTGTAACTTGTTTCAGTGGTCACCCATATGAACTTTGGAGCAACTTATTATGAAGGACCTGGTCAACCTTTTTAACCATGTCCATTAAGTGGAAAAACACACACACTCCTATCACTGTAAAAAAAAAAAAAATAGCCTTGAGAAATTGATACAGGTGGAATGGGTTTGGGACCAAGACTTGCTTCATGGCCTTGATAACATGGCATAGCTGTCAGAGATCCATGTGGAGATGTCAGGTAACAATACTAACAGCTAACACTTACTGAGCACATGCACTGGTGCCAGGCGCTCTTGTAAGTGCTTCTCCTGAAGATTTTTGCTCTGCATGATAGTCGTATGAGGAATGTGCCATTATAATGCCCATTTCACGAAAGAAGAGGTCAATACAGAGAGTTAGGCTGACATTTGAATATATGAGTCTGCACCCAGGAGGAATTTGACTGGAGCTATAAAGCTGGCATCTGTAGCTACAGATAGACAGTAGTGGACTCACTGAGCCATCCTAGACAGAGGGTGTCAATAGAGAGAACTAAGCACCGAGCCCTGGCGCACTCTGACATCTAGAAGCCGGCCAGGTGAACTGCAGCCAACAAAGCTCTCTGAAGGCCACTGCGGTTCCTGGAAGGTGGTCTGTCCTTTCTCTAGGCCGAATTTCCCCACTGCCCCTCCCACCCGCACTGGCTTGTCCCCTTCATAATGGCAGGGACAGTAAGTAACTTTCACCACTGCCCAAGATCCCAAGGTTACAATAACATTGGTATGGAAAGCAGAATGATGGAGTCAGGAAGCCTGGTGGTCACATGCAGCCAGCTGGAAAGAGAAAAGAGCAAATAAACAAGGGGAGAAGACCGTGAGCCAGAGGAGTGGGAGAAATGAAATATTTCCCGAGTGCCAAGTAAGGCTGGGCGTCTGCTAGTGGCATGTAGTTCCTCATTTAAGCTTCAGATGGACACAGTGGGTGGGATAGACATTGTTACCACTTTCATCATGCAAACGCTTTATTATCTTTGATTTTAACAGTCACATGTTAACAAACCAGAAAACTGAGAAAAGTATAATAAAAGAATAAAAAAAAAAAATCTCATCAATTGCAGACTATAGTGTTGCCTCAGAAGCTGCTCATTTTTGTTGCTGCTGTAAATATTCCACACAACCTTTGCCAAGTGAACAAGTTGTACAGGTGTACAAGCTATTGACAGCAATTACATTAATCAGCTGTGCAAACTTACCCTTAATCAATGGGATTTTTCCATCACCATAAACTGAAACTCCGTGCTCTGTATGCAATAACACTGCTTTATTTCCTCCCTCCTGCCCCTGTTAACCCCTAATAAACTTTCGTCACTAACCATTTGCCTGTTCTTATAAAGGGCAGGTTTCTGAATCTGAAAGCTCTTGACAAGCCACAAGGGTGAATTCGTATGGTAGCAGAAGTTATTTGCAATACCTGTGTCCTACTATGGACTTGGTTCTAGAATATATAAAGAACCGTTTATAAAGCAAAAGCAAAAAAAAAGTCCAATAGATGAGGAAATACTTGAAAAGATTTCTGTATGGCCAACATACATTCATTAGTTATCAGAGAAACTCTTAACAACATGTCACAATGTGATACTATCCCCCACACACCAGAATGGCTAAAATGAAAAAGATGGAAAATACCAACTACTAGGTAGAGCACGGAGCAAAGGGATCTCTAATTTACTGCTAGTGAAAGTGTAATTTGGTACAACCACTTTAAAAATGCTTAGGCCATATCTACTAAAGCTGTGAACATACATGTATCCTATGACCCAGCAATTCTACTTCTAGATACATACCCAATAGAAATGGGTAGATATGTTCAACAAAGCACATACTTCTAAGGAATGAACACCCTGGTTCTGAAAGCCTAACTTTTTAAATTGTTCTTTAGATGAAGGTTTACAGAACTAGCTTCTCACTAAACAGCTAGTACATATATTCTTTTATGACAATGATTACCAACCCCATGACATGTCAACACTCTCTCTTCTTCAACTTAGGTTCCCTATTACCAGCTTTCCTGTCCTCTCCTACCTTCTAGTCCTTGTTCCTGGGCTAGTATGCTGCTGGAGTCTCATTTCGTTTTATCGGCCTGTCTAATCTTTGACTGAAGGGTGAACCTCATGAGCGACTTCATTATTGACCTCAAAGGATATCTGGGGTCCATACACTCCGGGTTTCTCTAATCCCTGTCAAGTCAGTAAGTCTGGTGTTTTTTTGTGAGTTAGAAGATTGTTCTACATTTTTCTCCAGTTCTGTCCTGAATGCGTCACTTTCAAAGCATCGTTCTCTGTCTGTTCTGAGGTGATGGCCATATATAATATGTTTATATAGAAAAGTCTAGAGCTTTCTGTGAAATTCAGCAGCAAATCTCGAGAGGCTCATGTGCTTATAGCTTCTGTTGCCTCCGGAGCTACTGCTTCTGTCTGTCCTGCTGGACTGCACCACATGGAACCAGATATGAAATTCAACCTCATCTTATAAATTCACAGGAGTCCTACTCACACAAAATTTTTATTGGCTATGAGAACAGGTGTGTAGATAAGGTATAGAAGGGATTTCTATTGCAGCAAAGCAAAACCTTAAAATGAAATGGCTGGGAATGGCAGGCCTCCTTCTGTAAAAACGCTTTTCTATATGGAATATGGGAAAATGCAGTTAAGATATGGCTTAGGCAAAAAGGCAAAAAGGAGTGTTTTCAGCAATTTGGTAATAATTTAGATCACCTGTAAAAATATTTTCATCCTTTTTCTCATAGCTTGCAGGAAACGAAATTCCAAAAGGATCGCATATTTAAAAGTAAAATATGCCACCATACAAATTTCAGAAGAAACTATGAGAGATTTTGTTTTGCTTTATATTGGTAAAAGAGAAAGATTTTCTAAAAATCCCAAAGCTGTGAAGGCTAAAACTGGTAAGATATAGATACAGATCTTTGGCATAGCAAAAACTATATGAAGAAAGCAAAAATACAGGCAAAAAGCTGAAAAAAAAATTGCAGGCTAAGGATTTGAATAGACATTTCTCCAAAGAAGACATAGAAATGGTCAATAATCACATGATAAGAAGCTCAACCCCATCAGTCATTGGAGAAATGCGAATCAAAACCAAAACTCACTATTATTTCAAAACCACTGAGATGGCTCAAATCAACAGGATGGACAACACAAGTGGTGAGGATGTGGAGAAACTGGAACCCTCATACATTGCTGGTGGACATGTAACATGATCCAATCACTTTGAAAACAGTTAAGTACTTGCTCAGAAAGTTAAACACAGAGTTACCATGCATAGCAATTCCACTCCTAGGTATGTACCCAGGAGAGCTGAAGCATGTTCACATAACAACTTACAAAAGAATTTTCATAGCAGCATTATTCATAAATAGCCAAAATGTGGAGAGAATCCAAATGTCATGAATTGGTAGACAAGCTGTGGTATATTCGTAGACTGGAATATTAGTCAGTCATTAAAATACATGCAACAATATGGACAAACTTTGAGATCATTATGCTAAGTGAAAGAAGCCAAACAGAAATGACCGCATGGTGCATGATTCCATTTATGTGAAATGTCCAGAACAGACAAACCAACACAGACAGAAAGTAGATTAGTGGTTGTTATGTCTTGGACGAAAGGAATAATGAGATGACTACTAATATGTAGGGCGTTTATTTACAGGGTACTGAAAATATTCTGGAGCTAGACAGTGGTGATTGTTGCACAACTCTGTCCATATACTAACAACCACAGAATTGTGCACATTTCAAAGGGCAATGTTATGGCAGGTGAATAATCTTCAATAGAAATATTTGTGACTCCTAAAAGACTAATTTTTCAATTCAATATATAGAACCTATAAATCAGTAGGGGAAAAACAACCCAACTTTACCATGTCTCTTTCCAACCAAAGTGAAGGGAGTACATTCAGTTAGTACACTTTATTTTTGTCTCTCTCTTCATTATAGAAGTTCTGTTCTCATTTTATATAACTTTAAGTTATACAAGTACTAGTCTCCATTTCCTTATCCCTGTTTTCACTATTGTAACTACATAAAGACAGCAGTACCATGGTTTTTATAAAAACCCACCCACTCATTCGTTCACTCAAATCAGTTTTGAGTGCTTCTTAGGTGCTAGGAACCAGGATACTCTTGCAACACAGCAGAGAAGCTCCTGCCCGTATGGGCCTTCTATTTGTGTGGAGCAGTCAGATGATAAACCAGCCAAACAGCATGGAATGTCACCTAACATCAGGGAGGAGGCGTGTGATTTTGGAGGTGTCCCAAGCTGTGTCTCTCTCGTGAAGAGTTCTCTCTTTCCTCTAAACCCAGTGAAAAGTACACACTTCGAAGGAACTGTGGGGTCGATAAGTGTGAAAAGAGATCTCATTTCAGTTTCATTGTGTTGGTTTCACCTGCTACACTGTCAGAATTTTTTTAAACATTATTCTGCAGCTAATATCAACCCCTCTCCGAAAAAAAAACTCTTGCCATGCAGTTGATTCCGACTCACAGTGACCCTATAGGACAGGGTAGGGCTTCCAAGGAGTGGCTCATCTTAGGACACAAATAACTCCTGCTTATGAGAATCCGAAAGCTGTTCCGTGTGGATGTGTGAGGGACTCAGCAACACTTACGGTGATTTCCCAGTAGGTGGGGTGCAATAGTGTGAGCATCAGGAGCAATGAACCCCATGTGCACTTTGCATCCTTCCACAGATTATGACACAACAAACATTCCTTCCTCATCGTCCTGCATCTTGTAAGAGAACAGAGGGAACCGTTAGGCAGGACCCTTTGAAAACACATGGCAAGAAATTTTATTGAAACATTAAATTCAACATAAAATCTTTCTGCATTTTCCTTCCTTCCCTACCTCATTTCAAAGAGGTAGTTCGACTCACAGAGTTGAATCCCTGAAACCTGGAGACTCTGAAGAGTCTATGGTAAAAGCCTCAGCTCACTGGATTAATCACACTGAGTGAACTGGAACCCAGGGGAAGAGTGGGAGTCAGAGAGCAGAGTCCTAGACGTTAGGAAGGGGTGAGGTCTGCTTCTTGATAAAGCCCTGGGGTAAGTGGCAACACCTCAAAGGGTGATGCAGGCACGTAAGTAGACAGACCCCCTTATGGCGTTCCCAGCCCTGCCAACGTTCTCATGCTCCAGCTGGGAATGGAAGCCGCAGAGGCAATGCTTCTAGAGAGATCACCCACATAGACTGGGGCAATGAGTGTGTTAAAGCTCTTCTCCAAACCTTGGTCCTTCATTAGACTCCAGGAATTACTGCATATCTGGGTGAGGGGCACCCTAAAAATAAACGAACACGGAAAAAAAAACAAAGCCCTAAAAATAAGTAAGGTTAAAATTTCACCGCAATTTTGTAAGCCAAGAGCTCTGAGTTGGAATTCAGTTGATTGAAAGAAATATCATGTTTTCTTGCACACATGAATTTGTGCAGATTCACAGTTATGGTTCATATTATTCATTCATCCATGAAGCCAACAAAGATTTACTATATAACAGCTACATGTGAGACCCTATGGCAGTTGCTCTTGATGATGAAATGACTCAGAGAAGTGCCCTTATTGCCTGCTGAGAGAAACAGCCAAGTTAACAGTTGTTATCAGTCATGTATTGCTGTGTAACAAATGACCCCAAATTATAGTGTCTTAAAAGAGCAAGCATTTACTAAGCTCACAATTTTTCAAGTTGTCCATTTGGGGTTCTTCTGACCTGGGCCAGGCAGAGTGGATCACAGCACGGCTTCCTCATGTGTCTACTATTTGGTTCCAGGTCAGGTGGGAGCCAGTTCATCTAAAGTCAATTCAGTGACACCACAGGATCCTCTCTCCATTGGTCTCTCATCATCTAGTAGGCTAGCCTAGGTTCGCTTCCATGAGTTCTCAGGGCTTAAGAGCAACAAAAGGGAAAGTCTCAATGCAAAGTCTTTCAACTCTCTGCTTGTATCAAGTTTCCCAGTATCCCAAAGTCCAAAACAATGATAACGTCGGCCCCAACTAAGGGGTGGAGAAAGACTCCTACTGCTAATGAAAGGCACTCCAGAGTCTCATAGAAGGCTGGGCGTGGAGAGAGGACAAATGTGTGGACATTTTTTAAACAACCACAACAAGTAAATGCAATTGTGTTTCATGCTGTGGTAATCGGTTTTGCAGGTACAATGAAGTACGGAGCAAGAAGTGAACAAATCTGCCAGAAAAATATTTAGGTAAGACCACAACCAGGAAGTGATGCCTGAATCAAGTTGGGAATATGATTGGATAGTTAAGGGGTGACAAAAGGCCGAGGTCCAGGAAGCCCATGTCTTCTCCAGAGAGAAGTCTGAGGAGACAGGGTGAGGCCACTGAGGGAACTGCTACATTTGTGAATAGGTACAGATTATCTTTTTTTTTTTTTTCCAACCACTCCTCCCTGTTCTATAGATTGGAGTCACAAAAAACGAGCCCCTAGCATTTCCCTGTTGAAACTTTTATTTTCCTCTGAGAAGTCAGCTTCTTCCCCATCACCACCCCAACTTTCTTAATTTCTTCCTCAAATGATCTCCTTATTTGCTAGTTCCTTTTCTAAACGGTTTCCAGAATGAAAGCAGAGTATGGAAGATACAGAGGTCATGGACTTTTCCCAAGTCAACTCCTAAACCTCCCATTCTGGCTGACCACAAAAGTCCTGAGTCTTAGCATTTGTCGGTGAGGTCATAAGCCCAGTCTGTTTCACGGGGTCAGTTCTTTTAACCATGCTTCACCAGAGGATAGGCCAGGAGATGGGAGTGGAGAGAAAACCTTCTAGTCACAGGGAAGAGCCTGTGTGAAGCCTCAGAGGCTAAGGAGACCTGAGAGGCATTCAGAGTGGACATTGTATGACCAGGGCTGGAGAGACATGATTCCAACAGGCTAAAATGAGCAGTTTTGGAAAAAGCAATTCCCTGTCACGCTGTAATGATTCCCTGTACTCTCTCTCTCCCCACCAAGGGATAGTAACCCCATGGAGTACAGGGAAAAGTTGCAATTCATTTTTAATACAAGCCCTGTTTTCACAGTCTGGGACTGGCAGGTTTCAAGCCCCTATTTAAACAGTTCCATGTTTTCCTTTTGCCCTATTTCACTTTAAAGTGGTCCCATGGAACTGAGCAATGTCAGCAACGATGTCACACAGGGTTATGGAAGCCATGGTGCTCACGCAGATCTCACCTGCTTTTTGGGGAGGGTGTCGATCTGAGGTCCTGTGGGAGAGAACCTGGAGCTACTGAATCATGGAAATTCCTGACTAAACCAGAGTCTCCCCAAGTCATCAAAAGGTCGTGCATCATCAAGAACTGGTAGAAGGTATAAAGATCCTTCGTAAGACCAGCATGTTTGGACATCTTCATCCAGACAGGATGAAACGGTGATACATGTGGAAGAAGCCTTTCTTTAAGACTCTAGATAAGGGTGAGAGGAAAAATTGTCCCCAACTGATCTGTGCTAGAAAACAAAGGCTCTGGTTTCCACCACAAAAGAGAGCCATGATGGGACAAGATGAAGGATTTGGGGTGAATGATAAGGTCATAAGGAGGATTGTCCTGAGAAAGCGCTTTCTGTCATCTGGTAGGTAATTAAACAAAGTCTTATATCAACAACAAATGTAGGAATAAGTGAGGGATCAAACTAAGGAATTCATTGGGGGTTCGAATGCTTTCCAAACCGGGTGCAGACAGGGCCCTCTATTGTTTAGATCTGTACCTGGTGGAAAGGAAGGAAGCCAGTGGGGCAGAGAGTGTAGGATGGGGGAAATGGTGGTTAGAGAGAAGCATACTTAGTTATTATATTTTCTAATGACATGATATTAATATAGTATGTGAAGAATTAAGAAAAGGTCTCAGGAGGTTCTGGGAGTGGGAGGTTGAAGGACCCCAGGGCCCACCTCACTGAGGGCAGAAGGAGGGCTTGCAGACTCCTCCCCTAGATCCAGGAACTCCCCTTCTCCTCCTATGTCTCCTCCCCACCTCTCCCCAAGGGTCTAACAAACCATCACAGCAAAGATAGGTATAGAATTTTTTTACACTCCTGCTTAACCTGAATTTTGTCTAGGGTCTCAAATTGCCTACTCTTTTCAGGCCAGTTTTTTTGCCCTCCTCACTACCATTATCTTTGCTGCTCTCCACCACTACTCCAGTGCTGCCTCCACTGGCCCTATTTCCTCCTGCTTCCTAGTTTTCTGACTGGCCTCTAAAACCCTTTCGAGAGATCCCCCGCCACATCTTCTGTCTGTCACTGAGCTTGCAGTCCCCAAGCTGCTTCCATCTCTTTCTTCCTTAACTCACCAATCCTACCCTCATACTTGGAAAAATACAGACCCTTATGTTGACAAATGCAACCCACCCACACACTCAGTTGATGTGGTTGTGTCTTGGCTACTGAGTTTTGTGCCATCAGACTCTCAAATATGGACACCTCTTTATGCCTCAGACTGAAGGAGTATTTCTCATAATGACATGGGGAGAGCTTTCTGTTCAGGGAAAGGCAATTTTAATATCCTGCAGTGAACTGGTTAAGGGTTTAAGGAGAAGCTTTAAAAAAAAAATTTTTTTTTAAATTATACACAAAAATGCAAATTATGCTCTGTCTTTAAGTATAATTCCTTGTATAAAAAGCCTTCCCTAAAGGGCCACACAAACCAGAGACTCCATCAGCCTGAGACCAGAAGAACTAGATGGTGCCTGGCTACAGTCAATAACTGCCCTGACGAGAACACTTGCTAGTTATAAAAATGATGGTATCCTCAAACACAGCCCTTATACTGAAAGAAAAAACCAAAATGGATGTCAGAAATACTCTGAAACTTGCTCTTGAACATAAAGTAGTGAAAGCAAATGCAAGGAATGATGAAGTAGAAGAGCTGAGAAGAAGATTTCAAAGGGCAGCTAAAGAAGACAAAGTATGATAACGACAAGTGCGAAGACCTTGAGTTAGAAAAATAAAAGGGAAGAACACGCGTGGCATCTCCGAAGCTAAAAGAACTGAAGAAAAAATTCAAGCCTCGAGTTGCAATAGTGAAGAATTGTATTGGCAAAATATTGAACAACACAGGGAGCATCAAAATAAGGTGGAAAGAATACAGTGTGATTGTAGAACAAAAAAATGGGTCGATGTTCAACCATTTCAGGAGGTAGCATATGATCAAGAACTGATGGTATTGAAGGAAAAAGTCCAAGCTTTACTGAAGGCATTAGCAAAAAATAAGACTCCAAAAATTGACAGATTACCAGTTGAGATGTTTCAACAAACTGATGCAGTGCTTGAGGTGCTCAATTGTCTATGCCGAGAAATTTCACGAGCCCACTGGAAGAGATACATATTTGGGCCCATTCCAAGGAATGTGATTCAACAAAATGCGGAAACTATCGAACAATATCGTTAATATCAAAAGCCAGTAAAATTTTGCTGAAGATCATTAAAAAGAAGTCGCAAAAGGATATTGACAGAAAAATGCCAGAAATTCAAGTTGGATTCAGAAGAGGATATGGAACGAGGAATATCATTACTGATGTCTGACTGATCTTGGCTGAAAGCAGAGAATACCAGAAAAAAGTTTCCCTATATTTTATTGAATATGAAAAGGCATTAGACTATGTGAATCATAGCAAATTATGGATAACACTTCAAAGAACGGAAATTCTAGAACACTTAATTTTGCTCATGTGAAACCTGTACATAGACCAAGAGGCAGTTTTTATGACAGAACAAGGGGATACTATGTGGTTTAAAATCAGGAATCGTTTGTGTCAGGGTGGTATCCTTTCATCACATTTATTCAATCTGTATGCTGAGCAAATAATCCAAAAACTGCAGTATATGAACAAGAACATGGCATTCGGTTTAGAAGAAGATTCATTAACAACCAATGATACGCAGATAACACAACCTTGCTGAAAGTGAAGAGGACTTGAAGCAGGTACTGATGAAGTACAAAGACAACAGCCTTCAGTAGGGATTGCACTTCAATATAAGAAAAACAAAAATCTTCACAACTGGACCAATAAGCAACATCATGATAAACAGAGAAAAGATTGAGGTTATCAAGGATTTCATTTTACTTGGTTCCACAGTCAAAACCCATGGAAGCAGCAATCAAGAAACCAAATAATGTATTGCAAATCTGCTGCAAAAGAACTCTTGAAGGTGTTGACCAGCAAAGGTGTCACTTTGAAGGCTAAGGTGTGCCTGACCCAAGCCATGACATTTTCAATCGCCTCATATGCATGTGAAAACTGGACAATGTATAAGGAACACCAAAGAAGAATTGCTGCCTTTGAATTATGGTGTTGGTGAGCAATATTGAATATACCATGGACTGCCAGAGGGACAAACAAATCTGTCTTGGCAGATGTACAGCCAGAATATTCCTTAGAAGCACGGATGGTGAGTGTTTGTCTCATATACTTTGGACATGTTATGAGGAGAGACGGATCCCTGGAGAAGGACATTATGCTTGGAAAGTAGAAAGTGAAAAAGAGGAAGACCCTCAATGAGACGGATTGACACAGTGGCTGTAACACTGGGCTCCAGCATGATAACGGTTGTGAGGACGGCATAGGACATGGCGGCATTTCCTTCTCATGTATGTGGGGTCGCTCTCAACTGAAACTGCCCTGCTGACACGTAACAACAACAACATCCCGTTTGTATCACCGCCCGTCTGTCGGTTTGCATGTTGCTAGGATGCTGGAAGCTAGGCCACCAGTGTTTTAAAAATCACCAGGTTATCCATGGTGGACAGGTTTCGGTGGAGCTTCCAGACTAAGACACACTAGGAAGAAAGGCCTGGAGATCTACTTCTGAAAATTAGCCAGTTAAAGCCTTACAGATCACAAGAGAGTACTGTCCAGCTCACTTGCTTTGGACATGTCATCAGGAGGGATCAATCAGTCCTAGAGGAGGATATCACGGTTGGTGAAGTAGAAGGCCAACAAGGGTGTGGGAGACTCTTGGTGACACGGACTGGCACATAACCCGTAATGATGGAATCTAAATTGCTGGCAGTTGTGAGGATGGCACAGGACCTGGCAACGTTTACTTCTGTTGAACCTAAGTTCACCATTAGTCGGCGTCAACTCGATGGCTACTAGCAAAATCATACTGTTTGAAAGAACTGAGATATGAACTTGATACAATATACCAAATAAACATGTGAAAAGATCTCATGTTTACTATTAAAGAACGGGAATTGATAATACAACTTTGAAATCACTGGAAGGAAAAAGAAAGTAAG
Organism: Loxodonta africana; assembly: GCF_030014295.1. Taxonomy (NCBI): domain Eukaryota; kingdom Metazoa; phylum Chordata; class Mammalia; order Proboscidea; family Elephantidae; genus Loxodonta; species Loxodonta africana. The sequence goes on along the minus strand of NW_026974927.1, from coordinate 280,341 downwards.
AAAAATTTGATCATTCCAATAAAAAAAAAGAAACAGGAAAGGTAGAATGATAAAAAAAATATAAACAGTGAATATGAAGTATAATATGGAATTACATCTACATGTTTCAGTAATAGCAAGAAAAAAGGATTAATACCTTAGAAAAATACATGTATGCTCAGCTTAGACTTTCAAATCAGCCATATCTTATTCATAAAAGAAAATTAAAACATAATGACAGAAATTTTTTAATTATGTAAATGAAGAAATTTCTACTGTCTAATGGCTACGTGAACAACACTCTGCCAGATACTGCTGATACATAAATGATTAAGGAAAGATTCCTTGCAGTCTCGTGAGAGAAACAGCCCAGTTAACCAATCTATCAGTTATTGATTACGTGTAATGAAAGACCCAAAAATGAAGTGCCTTAAAATAACAACCAGTTACTTTGCTCACAGTTTTGCAGGTTGGCAGTTTGGGGTTCTTCTGGTCTGGGCCAGACTCGGCCACTCTCGGCTGGGCTCCCTCATGTATCTGGAATCAGCCACCATGTCAGCTGGCGGGCAGAGGGCCTGAAATCTTCTCAGCTGGATTCTCCCTCTAATGGTTTTTGTCATTTATTAGGGTGGCCTGGGCTGTTCCTATGGGTTCTCAGGGTTTGAAGAGCAGCACAAGGGCAAGGAGGAGCCCTGGTGGTGCAGCGGTTAAGGGCTCTGTCGCTAAAGGAGAGGACTTCAGTTCGGACCCACCAGCCGCTCTGCGGAAGAAAGACGTCGCAGTCTCCTTCTGTAAAGATTACAGCCTTGGAAACCCTATGGGGCAGTTCTACTCTGTCCTTCAGGGTCACTATGAGTTAGAATATACTCAAGAGCGATAGGTTTGGTTTTTCCTAAGAGGGCAAGCCACGGTGTCTGGCCATTGCAAGTCTCCGCTTCTATTAGTCTTGGTACTGTCCCAAAGGCCAAAGCAATCATAGATCAGTCCCAGTTCAAGGACTGGAGGAAGACTCTTGCTCTTAAAGACCAAGGGAGCTGCAAAGTCATATGAGAATGCATGGATACAGACAGAGGAGAACATGTGGCCATTTTTGCAACCAGCACAGCAAGTAAATGCAATCAAGTCTGTTTTGAGTTGTGGCAGAGAAGTTTCTTAAGTACAATAGAGTACAGAGCAGAGGTGGTAAATTCTACCAGGTGTAGGGCTGGAAAGTCTTCCACCAAGAAGGGATGCTTGACCTAAATTTGGAAATATGAGTGGATGGACAGAAGATTTTTTCTTATGTTTCCAACCACTTCTCCCTGTTCTACCTTCTGTAGTCAAACAAAACAAGCCCTCTCTGCTACCCTGTTGACATCTTTCATTTTCCTTCAAATCCTCAGGCTATCCTCTGCCTACCAAACACAACTTCCCAAACTCTGCCTTAAAATGTGTCAACAGTTTGCTTGTTCCTTCTCTAAATTTCCCCAAACAAAAGCAGACCTCCAGATCAAGCAGAGGACAGTGGACCTTTCCCCGAGGGCTCTCCTAAGCCTCCCAGGCAGGTTGACCATAGACGTACTGAGTCTCCCTGCTTTTCTGTGATGCTGTAATCCTACCCTTTTTAGTGGCTCCAAGGGAGAAGCATGTGGACAGGCCAAGAAGCTTCACAGTCATACTTCCTGGGGCTTAGAGTCAGGAGTTCAAGAGAGAGTGGCCTAGACTCCACCACCGAGTGATGGTACCTCCAGGCAACAGACCAAAAAACCCATTCTGCACTGGATGCCTGTGAAGGGTGAGTGATTTGGGGGAGTCTTCGTTCATTTAATCAACACAGGTATACTGAGTATGTCTTATGTGTTAGGCACTATCCCACTTTCCGGGACTGCCAAATACGAGGCAGACCCCATCTTTGTCCCCAAGTTATTTACAACCCATTTGGAAGACACGAATTTGAAAATGAGCGTCTCCTATGACCCAGTGCTATGATGGAGGATTACTAGGTGCTCTGAATACATAAAGCAGGACCACAGACTGGGAACCGTGGGGGAAGAACCAGGCAACAGGAAGGAAGAGAATGTCCACTAGTCAGAGGGAACAGCTTGTGTGAAGCCTAAGTGGCAAAGGAGACCTGAGAGGTGTTCAGAGTGGACATTGTGTCTCCAGGGCTGGAGAGATGTGATTCAAGGCCAGAGGAGGGGTTTGGGAGAAAAACAGCTCATCACACTCTGCTGTTCCCTGAACTCACAGTTCCCTTCCCCAGGAATGATAATCTCTTTGAGGAAAAATTTCAATTAATTTTTAAGATATAATTTCCCTCTTCTCAACCTCCTAACTCCTGCCACAACAGTTGCATATTTTTTCCTGTTGCCGCATTTGGGTTCAAAGTGGGCCCTCGGAACTGAGCGATGTCAGCGATGATGTCACACGAGGGTTACTGGACGCCTTGGTGCTCACTCAGATCCCAACTGCTCTTCGGAGAGCTTGTCAGTCTGAGGTCTGCTGCGGGAGAGCGACTTTGGATACCAAAGTACAAATGGTTCATCCTAAATCAATGTCCCCAACTTGTGAGAGTTTGGGACATCATCTCTACATGGGAGGAGGAGAAATATCTTGCCGGTGACCATCCTTCCTGGTTCATCTTCACCCAGCCAGATGGAGCAGCAATACGTGAGGAAGAGGCCTTTCTCTAAGGCCCGAGGTAAGGGTGGGAGGAAATTTAGTCTGTGTGATGGGTGCTGGGCAGCAAGGGGTTTGATTCACCATGGAAACAAGGACCACAAGGGATCACTGAGGCTTTCACCTGAAAAAACTTCCTGTCAATTAGTAGACAATAAGAATTTGTAATGTGAATAAATAAATTAAGGAATAAATACCTGAGTGAACTATAGAATTCAACTATGATCTGAGGGGCTTTCCAGAACAGGAGTAGACATGCCAGATCTGTGAACCCTCCTGCTTTGTTAGTGGAAAGGAAGCAAATGGGCAACTGGGGCCGTGGGTATAGGACCAGGGAGAAGTGTGGTTACAGAGACTTGCACTTAATTTTTTAATGAGATTGAATGAATATACCATGTGAATTAAAAATATATAAAAAATGTATCAGGAAGTTTTGGGAGTGGGTGGTGTGATGGAGCATAGTAACACACGTTCATCCAGAGTTCCCAGTCACTGTGAGCTGTCACAGCCCTCAGCCTGGTCTCAGGCAGAAGGTCCAGGAAGGCTCTGGCCCTCTAGCTCTGTGGATTTCCCTTCTCCTCCAAGGTCTCCTGTCCATATTTTCACAATGACTTAACAATTCTTCAAAGCAAAGACAGCTATACATTTTTTTTTCAATCTTAACCTTTTTTAATTGTGTTGAAAATATACACAAAACACAGTTACTCAAAAATTTCTAGCGTATGAGTCATTGCTGCTCATTACATTCTTCAAGTTATGTAACCATTCTCAGTATCCTTTTCCAAAACATTCTACAACCATTAACATAACCTCAATGCCCCCAAAGGAAAAACTTGCCCTTCCCGCCTCCCTGTCACAGCTGGCAACCCGCAATAATCTTCGGTTTCTACATATTTGCTTATTTCATACAAGTAAGATCATACAGTAGTTGTCCTTTTGTGACTTTCTTCAATCAGCATGATGTTTTCAAAGCCTAGCAAGAATTTTCAAATTCCAACTATAGCTAACCTCAGTTTCTGCTATCATTCCCAGTTCTCCATCCTTTCTCCAACTAGTGTACCCCCTTTGTCTTTTCTGTTGCTGCCCCATTCTGCCTTTCAGTGGCTGAGCCCTGCTTTCTGCTCCCTCCTTGGTCTCTGTATCCCTCTAACACACTACTGGCAGGTTCCGTCTCTGGATCTTGTCTCTGGAGCTTTCCCTCCATCCAACACACACCACCTAGCTCTATCTCTTTCTGGATCCTGAAGTCTACAGTCCTTCCCACATATTCACAAACATACACAGACCTTTAGGTTGACATAGGCAACCCACCCAGACACACCCAGTTAAGGTGGTTGTGTGCTGTCTGTCTGAGGTTTCTGGCATCAGGTTCTCAGATACGGACATCTCTTTCTGCCTCACACTGAAGGAGTTCCTCTAATAAGGACAAGGGCTTCTATTCCGAGAAAAGCAATTTTAATCCTCTACTGTAGCTTGGTTAAGAAGGGTACAAGAAAGAGGTATACATGTAAGAGTCTTAACTAAATATACGCATTATTCTCTTTAAGTATAACTTCTCCGTAAAAAGAGCCTTTCAGGAAAAGACGTTGAAAAGAGGTTAGCATTGCTCTTGTTTGAGTGCTTACACCCCAAATTTACTAAGAAAAAAACCCTCATAGAAAATTTCTTTCAATGACGTCACACATTTATTATGAAGTTTCATGGGAATGAGGTCATTTCTAAGTTCCAAAGGAACAAATTCATTGGAATTCAATAAATGTGGAATTAAAGAAAAATAACTTCTTAAAAAATGAACTACCATAAACAGTGCCACTCGACAATGGAGACTTTGTCTTCCACAGCAGTGCCCCCAAAGGGTGGTGGGTCTCTGGGGGAGAAGAAAGAAAGCATGGGGTCTGCAGAGGTGGAGGATGTGGTGATGGAGAGGCCTCCAGCGGTCCCTATGACCAAAGATTTGGGCTCCCAGGTGAGGATAAGGACCCTGAAAGCTCAACTAAATCTACTCTCTATTCTCAGAGGTCTCTATCCAAGAGGAAAATGCCCAAGAGTCAACAACATCCCAAGCAAAAAGCCCAAGTTCCAGGCCCAGGAAGATTCCAAAAGCATCAGAGAGCTCTTTTCCTTCATCTTCCACCGAGCAGACCTCTCACTCCTCCAGCTACGGGGCTGCCCCAGGAAAGCGATGGGTCAGGTGCGCATATTTCACCCAGGTGCACACAGTCAAGGGGGTGGCGGTCGCCTGGCAGACCAAAACCTCCTTTGACCCCGTGGGCAAGATGCCCCAGGTCTTTAAGGCCGAGCTCTCTGAGGAGAGCACCATCGGCTCTGCCCCCAGTCTGGCCAACACTGAGTCCCTGGTCAGCACCCTGGAGCCCTGGCAGAAGGGGCCCCAGACCTGTACTCTGGACCCCACCGACCAAGGGGAGGAGCATGGGGAGAGCCCCCACGCAGCCACCCTGGAGTGGCTGGTGACCCGTGAGCACGGCTTCCGCTGCGTGGCCAGAGAGATGTCAGGGTGTCAGGAAACCTGCCTGCAGGTGAGCAGTGGGCATAAAGCCCTAAACCAAGGACTCTGGGTCCCTTCCCAGCAGCATACAGGCAGAGAAAGAGGTAGGGCTTGGCAGGAGGAGAGGAGGGCCCGGTGAAGGAAAATGAATTCACCCCAGCCATGTCTTCTGGTCTCCTAGGGTGAATTTGGGGTTATGATTAGGATGCATTGTTGTTGCCTCATTAGGGGAATGTAAGTGGGAGGTGGTGTAGAAAAATCCCCCTGGGTGTTAACCGTTTCTGGATAACAGTTGATCCAGTGCTTGCAGGGTACTTCTTGTAGAGCATGTCCTCGGGTAAGGGGTAGAGCTTTGGAACTTTTTCTTCTCCTTTAAATAAAGCTGTACATTCCAGTTCTTGACACGTCAATATATCCTGTTAATTTTTTCCCCCCTGTGGTCAAATCTGACCTGTCCCGAGGTCAAAGAACTGGAAGAAAAAGGCCGTCTGAGATGAAAGAAGCAAAAGAGAGGAGAGGCTTCTTAACCTGGGGAGAACAGCGAGAACACAGGTGACCAGAGGTATGGATGGAAGAGGCAAATTCAGGCCCAGACTCAACAGTGGACAACAAAGACCAAGTCTCAGTCACAACATCAAATGCCAGGTGTGGGGAAACCCTGGACATGACAGGGATGTATCCATCTCTCTGGGAGATGAGACCACAGAGGGCAGAGGAAAGGAGGGCAGGGCCTCTAGGATGGGCACCTCCATCTACAGTCTGTCCTGTGTGTATGCCTCAGAGTGACAGAGACAGCTCCTGTGAGGGAGAGGGTCACAGGCAGAGAAGAGCCAAGGTGTTCAGGCCAGGTAAATTCTGCAGTCTCCTAAGGATCCAAAACAAAAAATCAGAGATTCTCAGAGGTATCAGAGTGGGAGGGGTTGGCATTCCCAGGCTGGGGAGAGGCTGGCTGGGGAGGTACTGCTTTCTGAAGTCTTTTGATCAACGTCTTTCTTCTTAAAAGCTACCTTCCCAGTTGATGTCCTCTTTTATGCTCTAGGCTCAGACCTGAAAAGGGCCTCGAATGCACAAAGGCGGGTTATACAGTGGGTCAAGGCAGGGAGGAGGTGGTACCAGCACATCCAGGAAAGAGAATTTTCTGGAGCATCATGAGTTACCTAGTGAATCGCACATGGTGTCCAGCCTTCTACATTTAGCTGTAGACATGTGCTTGCAAACGTCTTTGAGGGGTAACTCTACTGACTTCCCAAAATTGTTTTTGGTCATTTCCAGTTATAGAGACCAGAAGAGCTCACTGGTTCCAAGAACAAGAAGAAATGCACTGGATCTCATTATTACTGTCTGTGGTGTGCTCTCCTTCCAGTGATTAAAATCTTTTGTCTGTCATTACAGAAAATTTTCACCTATTTAAAATATCTAACGAAACATGTTAAAATATACATGTATCTATGATGTTTATCAATTTCCAAAGTTCTGAAATTGTTTTTTATTACATTTTCAAGATTACAGATTTGTATGACAAAAAAGTTATGTCAGGGTCCCACCCTCATATGTAATTTGCTCCCACTCCCACAAGGTATCCAATGTTAATAGACACACGTGTGTCCTTCCCTACATTTCTCTGCAGGGACACAAATACACAGTCACAGGTACACAAGTACATCTGCTGGGGTGTTTGCTTTTATGGAAACTTGGTCTCACTCTACCCACATTGCTCTCGCCCCTTCTTTCACTTGACATTCTACCTTGATTCTCTGTAAGTCATTAGATATGGCACTAACACTATATTTTTGGGTGTTTAACTTACATGAATAATTTAAATAGATGATAGCAACTCAGTACACTTTATCTGGACTTATACATGTTGTTGTTAGAAACTATCAAGTCAGTTCTGACCCACAGTGACCCTAGGCACCGCAGAACAAAACTCGGCCCGGTCATTGCAATCCTAATAATAGTTGCTATATTTGAGCACACTGTTGCAGCCACTGTATCAATCTCATTGAGGGTCTTCCTCTCTTTCCCTGGACCTCTGCTTTACCAAGCATGATGTCCTTTTCCAGGGACTGCTCCCTCTTGATAACATGTCCAAAGCCATCCTTACTTCTAAGGAATATTCTGGCTTTCTCTGCTCAAGACACATTTATTTGTCCATACACAACACCACTAAAATGGAAACATTATCATCCATGCTTTTTAAGTCCACTCTTCCTGCATGTTCTAACTCTCCTCCTCCTGTTCTTTCCCACAAGTGAATCCAAGGTAATTCATGTTAACAATGTGGTAAGTAGTCTCTCCTATCCTTGCTTAAACAAGCACGCACAGACTTGCATGTATCCTTCTCTTCTCATTTATACACACACATAAACAGGTATTCAAGCATATTCAAACAATTGATATTGTTTAACCCAGATGTGCTCATTTTATATACACTTCTCTGCACCTTGATTGTTTCAGTAATACTTCCATAATACTTCATAGAGATTTCTCCCACTCAACTACTACAACTCTTTTTCATTCTAATGACTCCCTGTTTTATTGAGGATGTAGCTTTACCATAAGTTATCTATCATTCCACCATCAATGGACAGTCAAAGTTTGGTCATATTAATAATAACTATACTTTGTGTACTACAGGATTTGTTTCTGTGGAATAGACTCCACAGAGTGAGATTTCCAATTCAAAGAATGTTAAAAGTACAGAGCCATGGCCTTTTCTTTCCCCTAGAGGCTGCCATAATGCACCTCTCCAGCCACGTCTCAGGGCATCCTTCTCCCCACAGCCCAGCCAGCCATAGGTGGTGCTGATTTTTAAATTGTGCCAGTTTCACTGGCAGTTTGATATTTTCTTAACTTGGACTATGTTTATTGGGCATGTGGATTTACTCTGAATGAACTGTTTGAATTCACTGCTCATTGTTCAAGTGCTTAACTTTTATCCTTCTGTGTAAAATGGAAATTGTTATTAAGCCTTGTCCTCTCCATTTCACATGATTTTCTAAATCTATGATTTGTGTATCACATTTTTGCAAGCTTTGTCCCCCAGAACGATCACTTGAGTCAGCACCATTTATTAAATAAATATAATTTTCTTGAAATACGACCTTTGTATCAATGGTTCTTGTGACTTCTTAACAGATTTTGTTTCATTGGTTGACTTGTCAGCTTCTATGCTATGTAATATCAATTTGTTCTGTTACCCAACGAGGTAGACACCTGTTACTATCCTGCTTTTTTATGTTTTACTTTGGTAAAACTGCCCTGGTTTTGCAGCGATTAAGTGCTCAACTGCTAATCCAAAGAAAGTTTGGCAGGTCGACCCCACCAGGTGGCTCCAAGGGAGAAAGACCTGGTGTTCTGCTCCCATAATGATTACAACCTAGAAAACCCTATGGGGCAGTCAGATGGGATCGCTTTGAGTCAAAAATCGCCTCCAAGTCTCGTGACAACAGGAATATTCTTTGTTATCTATTCTTTGTTATCTACTGTACTATTTGTAGCATATGATTACTGTATACAGTTCAAAAACAACTATCTTAATATTCCGGCTAGAAATGCATTCCACTTATATATTAGTTTTAAGGACCTCCATTTAATTCACAAGACATCCCATTTGAAAATATGGCATATTTTTGCATATATTCAGGTTTCATTTTATGTACTTTAATACATTGTTTTCCCTCATAGAGGTCCTTTGCTGCTCTGGTTAAAACAATGTTTTGCTAAATATTTTACACTTTTGGACACAGTGTGGTACAGTCAAGTAGTAGGGGAAAGAGAAGGGTCTGCCCTTCCCACCCTTGCCAATTTTAGACCCTTATTCTATACTGGAGAGAAACCATTGATTTTGATGCATTTGTCTTTTATGCAGGTATGTAATTATATCATCATTATTTTAAATATCTCTTTTAATACTTGTACTAGTTATTTAAATTTTCTAGTTTATTCCTTCACCTAAAAACTATGTTGAGTGATACCAAAATTTTTGTCTGGTTCCAAATTTATCAGAATGGGTTTAATATTTTTCCATTTATCTCACACCTGATAAGTTTGGGGATAATTTCTTATGTACCAATAGATAACTAATACTCTGAGCTACTGACCTTTATGGTAATCTACACACAACTTGTTTCTGACAGTTAAGTACTTCCACCTGGCCTCTGTTCAGCTGGGATACCATGATTTACATTGCTACTAGGCAGCCCAGCCTCCACTAAAACCTGAGCCTACAGAGAATTGTTCTTCCTGAGCCTATAGAGAATTGTTCTTGTTAGCTGTCATCAAGTCATTACTGACTCATGACAACCCCATGTGGGCATAGTAGAAGTGTTCAGTAGGGTTTTCAAGGCTGTGATCCTTTAAAAGCAGATCGTCAGGACTGTCTTCTGAGGTGCCTTTGGGTAGGTTCAAACCACCAAACTTTCAGCTAGTATAGAACACTTAACTGTTTGTGGCACCCAGGGACCCCCTGCAAAGGATACATATTGGTAAGCTCCATGTTGCTGGTGCTCCCCTCATCTCCGCATTCCTTATTCTTTTGATGAAATGGGTGTCCTTCAGAACCTCCAAGAAATGGTCTTATAGAAGACTAACTCAGACATGCCCACATATTGGAGGCTTTTATTTCTTCTTCCAACACCCGACACAGTAGGTCTGGCATTTCGATTTCATAGAATTTGGGCCGTTGCCTTTTCCAACCTTCCAAAAGCAATCCCACAGCATATTAAACCCATTTCCAGAACCCTTGCTACGGTAATAAATCCTTCTCAACAAACTCTCCTTGACCCAACTTTATATTAAACTCCCCTTGACTCAGCACCTTCAGCACTCGTCCCTCAGCACACCCCCGTCCTGCTCACACAAGGCAGCCAGGTCTTGCAGCTCCTGCAGTGTACACTCCCTTCCCCCTCAACCACAGCCAGCACTTCCGCCGGTGGCTATGCTGGTATCTGACAGCTAAGTATCTGGACAAATGCATGGGACACTATCTGAGGATTCTGCAAGGGAAACTGTTGAAGGTGGATGGGGCGGGGGTGGGAAACCAGAACATAGAGTATGAACATTCCAGAGGTTGAAATTAAATGAGCCCAAATCCCAGAGCTGCACATCTGTTGTGGACAGAAACAGCTCCAAGAGAAGCCCTCTCTCATATAAATGGGATAGAGGGTCCGTAAAGGAGAGAGACAGGCAGGTGGGCAGACACGTGAAACTGTGGCAGAGGAGAGTCCTTCTCTCTGACCAGAGTATGGAAGGGCCAACGAGTGTAGAGGAATCTCCAATATATTTTTTCTCTCTCTCTGCTGTTAACTGGAACCTAGTCAATTCTACCTCAAAGGCTGAGACTTTTCAAAACCAGATAGCCAGGCTTGTCTTCTGAGGTGCTTCTTGACAGGTTCAAACTGCCAGCCTTTTGGCTGGTTGTCCATCCAGTGCTTTGGCCCCATAGGTAGAACCAGTCACTTATGTGCACGACAGAATGAGGAGATTAAAGCCCCTGCATTCCTGCCAGTGGGCCAGGAAAGCACTCCTTCAGAACTCAGACAGCAGAGAGAAATAAAGAGAGGAGACTGTGCAAGAAAGAGATTCTGCAGACTTGCCATGAACTCCTGGTTCACCCCCCAGATGCATCTGCATTGCCCTGACCCTAAGAAGCATTATCAAATCCTTTAAGAGCCGCACTATGGGTTAGAACGCCATCAAGGTTCCAGACTGAGTGGCGCTCACATAGATTAGATCTGAATACAGCTGCAAAGCCTTCAAAAATTGAACATTTGAACCATAGAATACAGAAGATGGGACAGAACTTGGAGCCTGAACATAACTGGGTCAATAGACTGCTAAAAACAAAAAGGAAAAAAATTCTCATAAAATTAAGCCGGACTTGTAGTCTTGAAATCATAAGATACAGATTTTAAAATGCTATTCTAATCATTCTCCAAGAAATAACACGTACACTTTTTAAATAAAGGGAAAGATAATAGGTGCTATTTGCAAAGGAAAATTTTACATGGTAGAAATAAATTCATTTGATAGTTTCAACAGCAGAATGGTGATGACAGAGAAAAAAAATAGATGAGTTTAAAATATTTATTCTGAAAAGAGAGAAAAAATATGGAAAAAAATGAACAGAGCCTCAAGAATTAGAGAAAAAGTCTGTTTATTTATTAGAACTCCAGAAGAAGTGGAGAAAATGTGTGCTGTAGGAAAACATATTTGATGAAATACTGGGTGAACACTTTCCAAATTTGATGAAAGACGTAAACTTACAGATTCAGAAGGTCAGCAAACCCCAACAGGTTAATCCTAAAGAATTCTATGTGAAAATATCATATTTTTATGCAAATATTGTGTTATGTGTTTTTTGCAAATCACACGCTCCCCTCCCCCCAAACCGGCATATTTGCAAGCATGCTATGCTAGTTTTTTACACCAACATATAAAAAAAATAAATAAAATTAGGCACCATTCTCATAAGAGTACCTGGGAAGGGGAAGGCTCAGTTGGCAAAAAATATCTATAATGTGTGCATTATTTGCACAAAAATACAGTACATCATAATCAACTGCAGAATAACAAAGATCAAGAAAATACCCAGGAAGAAGCTAGAGAGAAAACAATAGATTTCACATGGGAAAAATAATTTCACTGACTCTTTCTTCATTATCAGAAAACCACAGAGGCCGAAAGCTTGTGAAAAAACATTTTTTCAACACTGAAGATCAGAAACATTACCCCAGATTTCTATATCCAATCATTACCTTCAGGAGTAAAGAAAAAACAGTGCCATTCTTAGGGAAGGAAAACTGAGAGAATTCATCGCCACCAGACTTCTCCCAAATGAGATGCTAATGGAAGTGCTTCAGGAGGTAGACTTGGAATTTCAGCCGTATTTCAGGAAATCGGAAAACGTGGGCACTATGTGGGTAAATATACTGTGTTAATACTGTAGTCACTGCACAACATGGCGCTGGACATGATTCTTTGGAAAGTTTTTCCAGCCTCTTGGAAACGCTTGGGAATATACACTTGATGGAAAATCATTATTACAGAATAGAATTAATTTTGACAATATCTGAAAGATGTCTGTAGTCAAGTCTGGTGAATAAAATGGAAACTAAATTTTGGGACCCAAAATAAGGTGTGGTAACAAAAAATGAGTCTCAATTCAGATGTGGCCATGAGCTGGCTCTGAAGGCCGGCCTTCCCCAGAGAGGCGTTTCAGGCACATTGGGAGCAATGGCTTGTTGTTCTTGTTGCTAGGTGCCATCGAGTGGATTTGTGAGTCATTGCTGCCCAGAGTGAAGGCAATACTGTCCCAACAGGGTTTCCTGAGTTTTAATCTTAATGGGAGAGGATTGCCAGATCTTTACTCCTTTGAGCCTTTGGGTGGGTTCAAACCACTGACCTTTCGGTTAGCAGCCAAGCACTTAAACTTTGCACCACCAGGGCTCCTTGGAATAATGGCAGCACCACAGAATTTCGTATAAACTTCCCCATGGGCCTTCCCTGAGAAGTAACCTCTTTGCTGAAGTACCAAGTTTAGTTTTCATACATAGTCATTCTGTAGAAAGTCTACATAAGAATTAGAGTGCTTCCTTGAACGGACAACATTTTACATGCCCTCCATGAAGAAAATGCCTCAAGGGCAAAGTTTAAGAGTAAACCAAGGCATTTCCCATAACTCCTTACCTGAGAGCGTCTTTGTGAGGATTTCACGAAGACGCTCTCAGGTAAGGAGTTATGGGAAATGGAAAAGAGCATAGTAGACACTGCCTTCTTTTACCTCTTCCCTCCTAAACAAACAGAAACCTTTGCTAAGATGTCAAGTATCAAGCCCCAAACTCCTCTTCTTATCCTGTATGTAAGTTCTGTAATGAGACCAGGACCCAGGCAGTATTTCCCATCTTTCAAAGTTTCGAGGTCCAGTGAAATCCTGTTACAAGTCACTAGATCAGCTCGGGAGCTGGAAGACTGAAATTCCTGGTCCTCTGACGAGTGGGAAGGGCAGGGTGGGATTGGGCAGAGCCTCCTTGACCATCACTTGCCCCAAGAGGCTCTGGAGGTTGCTTCATGTTATAAGTCAAAGGCCCTTCCAGCCCAGTCGCATAAGAGCAGGGGAAGGCTTTTTCCATTGAAAGAAGAAATGGGCTCAGGAGCAGCAGGTTTGAGGCCATTCAGCTTCTGTCAGCTTTGTGGCTTCTGACATCTTGGTCGCTGGTCGCCTTCACAACTGGGTCTTTATACCGCTCCACCTCTCTCTCCCTCCCAGTTTTCTCCCAGTACCATGGGCTGTGGCTTCTGCTAGTTTTAATGATTTCAATGTTTCAGTAGCTCCTCGCCCCACTCAGAGGAGGCAGGTTTGCAGGGTGTGAGGGACAAACCCATAATGTTGCTTAGGTTTCCTTGAACAGAAACACTCCTGAGGTGACAAGCTGTCCTGACTGATTTTGAGACCAAGACAGAGAGAAACTCAGTGAGAGGGTCATTGGCTTCTGGAAGTGTCAGCATTCTCAGAGACATGTCCTGGGGTCATGCCCAATTGCAGGAAAAATGAAGTGGTTCTGAACCTCGGTGTGTTGACCGTCTAGTACACAGGACCCGGAAGCCTCTGGAGGAGTCTCACTCTTAGTCTAACCGAGCACTGGGGAAATCCTCACAGGGTGAGAGCAGTGATATTCTTGGGCATCTTTATTCTAAAAATCTCAGAGCAGTTGATACAGTCTTGTGAAGTGGGAAAAGAGAAAGCTTGGGACCACAGGAGGGTGGCAAAAGGAGGCTCCTATCACTCACTCCCTCTGGGATCTTGTTCAGGTTTTTGTTTTTGTTTTTTAATGCAACTTGGGCTCCAGGCAGGAACAAGGTAGGCTAAAGTTGTATTTCTCTGTTTTAATTTATGATATCTAAGTCAAATCTGGAGTCTTGAGCTCATTTTGATAATTCGTCTTTAGTCTGTGCAAACAAGAGTCCGCTCACACCCATGATGAGAGCAGAGGAAATAAATTCCCTAGCCTAGACCAGGGCTGGCGCTCTTGCTCCTCAAACTAAGAGTACCACACTTGGGGAGCTCTCCTAGGGCAATGCAGGCGGTGAGTCCAGTCTGGGGCCCTGGGAGGGGGACGGGGTGGGTGCCAGGCAGTGTGGCCTCTGTGGCTTTGCCTTCTCCTCCTGGAAGTGCATCTCGAAGGCCTCCACGTTCAGATCCTGACGCTAACCACAAGTTCCCACCCTTCTGTGTCCACTGTCTGGACCCAAGTCCTCATATGCCTCCTCTGCCCTCCTATCCCATCATATGCACTGTGATCAGGCTCAAGTGTGTACCCTGGGTCTCGCCCTCTATGGCCTTATGCTTCCCCTAGTTCTGTTGGGACCTGCCAGACTGGTGGGTCTGAGGTCCAGGTGGGGCTGGGTGGGCTGGGACTGTCACAAAAGGCTCCCGAAGCCAGCTCTTTCCTGTTCCCCGCCAGCTTGTGGTAGGGCTGTCTGGGACCTTGCGCCTCCCCCGGGTGCCCCTCTCTGAGCATCCCTGCCGTCCCCTCCCCTAGTTCTTGAGGCGCCTTCTCTTGATGCACAGATGCAACTGGGTACCTCACCGCACTGAACCCAAAGTCGGTTCTCAGCTAGATTAAAGACCTGAACCTGAAATGCACAACCTTAAAACCACTAGAACTAATAACTTGTTGTTGTCTAATCCATTCTGACTCATAGGGACCATAAAGGACAGAGTAGAACTGCCCTATAGGGTTTCCAAGGAGCGCCCGGTGGACTTGAACTGCCAACCTTTTAGTTACCAGCTGTAGCTTTTAACCACTACTCCACCAGGTTTCCTAAAACTGCTAGATAGGTGTGAAATGAAAAAAGAAAAAAAAAAAGTAAATAAAAAAATTTTAAGAAAAAGAACAATTACATAATACGTAAAAGAAAAAAATAATGAAACAAAAAAACAACTACAAAAAAAATCACGTAATATGAGACTGTAACCTCACATTATGGACTGAAGGAGGCTGGGTTGTATCTTTCTTTGCAAATAAGTCTTAGATAAGGGAATTGGTACCAGGAGTAGATACACACTCTCACTTCAGGAAAATGGAAAATCTGGGATTAATTGACCTGGATGAGGTGGAAAACAGTGATAACCACATGATATTTAAAGATGAAATCCTAAAAGCCTAAAAACATGCAGTGGAAATTTGTCTAAGTAAAGTAGCATCAGAAGAGGCCTTTAATCACTATACAAAATGGGTCAGTAGTTCAAGATCTCCCTACAAAGATGGAATCAACTCAATGGCCAACACGCAAAAAACAGATCATTTCAATCTTGTACACAGTCAATAAAGAAAAGAAAACTATGAGATGCTTCCCAACTTGTTCCCTAAGGCGACTTTAATATTGATACCAAATTAGAAAAGGAAGGTATAAGAAGAGTTACAGGACAAGCACACTAAGCAATTGAGATGCAAAAACCTACATAAAATGCTGGCAAAGAAATCCAGCAAGGTATAAAGCATGTAATACGCCATGATCAAGGGGGTTTATTTAAAGGATGCAAGCTTGAGTGAACATTAAAGGTTTAATAATTCAATTCACCACGTGTAGGTTAAAGAAGAAAAGACACAGGTTCACCTCAAGAGACGGTGAAAAGGCAGTGATAAAATCCAACCACACTGAGACATAAGAACTCTGAGCAAACATGGAACAGAAAAGGAGTTCCCGAATGTGGAAAACTACAACTAGCATGATAGTTCCTGGTGAAATGTGGGACATTCTCTTTAAAATTAATTAGCAATAAAATAAGGATGCTTTCTCTCATTATTTCTATTAAATATTTAACGCGGGAGTACAAAAAGAAAAACGTATAACTCTTATTATTCATAGATTATAGGAATGTCTCCACAGAAAAATTTAAAAACCATAGAAAATATTAGAATTAATATTAGTTAATCATAAATACAAAGTAAAAAATAAAGTGAATGTCTATGCAGCAGCATCAAGGCAACTCTGTCATAGCTCTCCGTGAAAGCAGAGGACACTGACAGGGAAACAGCAGGATCCAGGTGGGCTAGACCACAGAGGGGAGAGCACTATTTTACACCGGGCTGGATTTATAAGCACAGGTATGTGTGTTAGTTACCTAGTGTTGCTGTATGAAAAAAATAAATAAATAAAATAACACAGTTGGGTGGCTTTAGAGAATAGAAATTTAGTTTCTCGCAGTTCAGGAGGCTACCTGTCTGAATTCAGGGCATGGCTCACGTCTACTCCAGCTTCTAGCAGCTTCTGGCCACCCTTTGTGTTCCTGGTCTCGTAGGTGCATCTGCTCCGTTGTCTGTCTTCCTCTCCCACTGAGTGTGTCTGCGTCTATTCTGCTGTTTATATAACTCAGAAGGGACTAGGTTTAGGACCCACCCTACACTGCTATGGCCTCATTAATATAATTTTAAAATCCCCTATATCCAAATCAGGTCACATTTACGGGTACGGTGGTTAGGATTTCAACATGCCTTTTGGGGTTATACAATTCAGTCCATAATAGTGCCCTCACCAGATATTCTGGACTGAGAATACTAGCATGAGCAGTTGACAGTGGTTCTATTTTTTTTTCGCATTAGTTGGTTGTAGCTTGTCTCAATGGCCACTCATATGAACTTTGGAGCAGCTTATTATGAAGGCCCTGGCCAACCTTTCGTAACCATGTCCATTGTGTGGAAAAACACACAGACTCCCATCACTGAAGCCTTGGGAAATTCATTTATAAGTGTGGAATGGAGTTGGGACCAGAATTGTTTCGTGGCCTTGATAACATGGAATAGCTGTTAAGATATCCACATGGAGATGTCAGGTAATAATACTAACAGCTAACACTTACTGAGTACATGCACTGGTGCCAGGATTCTTGTAAGGGCTTCTCCTTTCCTAAGATATTTGTTCTGTATGATAGCCCTATGAGGAATGTACCATTATAATGCACATTTTATACATGAAGAGGCCGATACAGAGATTTAAGCTGATATTTGAGTATAAGTCTGGACCCAGGAGGAGTTGAAATGGCTGGAGGTGTAAATCTCACGACCTCAGCTACAGACCGATGGCTGTGGACACACTGAGGCATTCCAGACAGAGGGTGTCAATAGAGAGAGAGGCCTAAACACCGAGCCGTAGGGCACCCTGACGCCTACAAGCTGGCCGGGTGAACCACAGCCAACAAAGCTCTCTGAAGGCCAGTGTGGTTCCTGGAAGGTGGTCTGTCCTTTCTCTAGGCCGAATTTCCCCACTGCCCCTCCCACCCGCACTGGCTTGTCCCCTTCCTAATGGCAGGGACAGTGAGTAACTTTCACCACTGCCCAAGATCCCAAGGTTACAATAACATTGGTATGGAAAGCAGAATGATGGAGTCAGGAAGCCTGGTGGTCACATGCAACCAGTTGGAAACAGAAAAGAGCAAATAAAGAAGGGGAGAAGACTGTGAGCCAGAGGGGTAGGAGAAATGAATATTTCCTGAGTGCTAAATAAGGCTGGGCGTCTGCTAGTGGCATGTAGTTCCTCATTTAAACTTCAGAGGGACACAATGAGTGGAATAGACATTGCTATCCACTTTCATCGTGCAAACGTTTTATTATCTTTGATTTTAACAGTAACTTCTTATAAAAACAAATGAGAAAATAGAGAAGAGTATAATAAAAGAATACATCTCATCAGTTCAGTACTATCATTTTGCCTCAGCAGCTACACATTTTTGTTGTTGATGTAAATATAACACACAACCTTTGCCAAGTGAACGAGTTGTACAGGTGTACACACTATTGACAGGAATTACATTAATCGGCTGTGCAACCCTACCCTTAATCTGTGTGATTTTTCCATCACTGTAAACAGAAACTCAGTTTCCATATGCAATAAAAAAAAAATATATGCAATAAAAACCAATAGCACCTCTTTATTCCCTCCCTCCTGCCCCTGGGAACCCCTATAAACTTTCGTCTCTATACATTTGCCTGTTTTTGTAAAAGGCATGCTTTTTAATTTGAAAGTTCATGACAAGCTACAAGGGAGAAATCATGTGGAAGCAGAAGTTATTTGCAATACATACATCCTACTACAAACTTGGTTCTAGAATATACAAAGGATGATTCATAAAGAAAAAAAAAGAGAATTCAATAGAAAGACAATACTTGAACGCTCTCTAAAAGATTTCTGTATGGCCAACATACATATGGAAAGGGACTACATCAGTTATCAGAGGAATTCTAATAAAAACTCACAATGTGATCCTAACCCTGCACACCAGAACGGCTAAAATAAAAAAAAAAAATGGAAATACCAACTATTTGGTAGAACACGGAGCAACTGGAATTCTAATCTACTGCTAGTGAAAGTGTAATTTGGTACGACCACTTTAAAAATGCTTTGGCCATATCTACTACAGCTGTGAACATCCGTATATCCTATGACCCAGCAATTCTACTTCTAGATACATACCCAATAGAAATGGGTACATATGTTCACCAGAACATATAAGTCTAACCATCTGCTAAGGAATGAACACCCTCCTTCTGAATGCCTAACTTTTGTTTTTAATTGTTCTTTAGATGAAGGTTTACAGAGCAAAGTAGCTTCTCCTTAAACAGTTAGGACATATATTGTTTTAAGACATTGGTTACCAGCTCTAAGACATGTCAACACTCTCTCTTCTTGACCTTGGGTCCCCTATTACCAGCTTTCCTGTCCTCTCCTGCCTTCTAGTCCTTGTTCCTGGGCTGGTATGCCCCAGGAGTCTCATTTTGATTTATGGGCCTGTCTAATCTTTGGTTAAGGGTGAACCTCAGGAGTGACTTCATTATTGAGCTAAAAGGATGTCTGGGGGTCATATTCTCAGGGTTTCTCCAGTCTCTGTCAAGCTAGAATTCTGTTTTTTTTTTTTAATTAGGATTTTGTTCTACATTTTTCTCCAGTTCTGTCCTGAATGCCTCACTTAAAAAGCACTATTCTCGTCTGTTCTAAGGTGATGGCCATATATAATGATAAACTTATAAAGAAAAGTCTAGAGCTTTCTGTGAAATGCAGCAGCAAATCTCTAGAGGCTCATGTTCTTATAGCTTCTGTTCCCTCTGGAGCTTCTCCTTCTCTCTGTCCTTCTGCTGGGCTGCACCACCTGGAACCAGTTATAAAATTCAGCTTCATCCTATAAATTCACAGGAGTCCTACTCACACAAAATTTTTATTGGCGAACAGGTGTGTAGAGGAGGTATAGAAGGGATTTCTATTGCAGCAAAGCAAAACCTTAAAATGAAATGGCTGGGAATGGCAGGCCTCCTTCTGTAAAAATGCTTTTCTACATGGAATATGGAAAATGCAGTTAAGATATGGCTTATGCAAAAAGGCAAAAAGGAGTGCTTGCAGCAATTTGGTAATCATTTAGATCACCTGTAAAAATATTTTCATCCTTTTTCTCATAGCTTGCAGGAAACAAAATTCCAAAAGGATCGCATATTTAAAAGTAAAATATGCCACCATACAAATTTCAGAAGAAACTATGAGAGATTTTGTTTTGCTTTATATTGGTAAAAGAGAAAGATTTTCTAAAAATCCCAAAGCTGTGAAGGCTCAAACTGGTAAGATACAGATATAGATGTTTGGCATATGAAAAACTATATGAAGAAAGCAAAAATACAGGCAAAAATCTGAAGAAAAATTCGTAGGCTAAGGATTTGAATAGACATTTCTCCAAAGAAGGTACAGAAATGGTCAATAATCACATGAAAAGAAGCTCAACCTCATTAGTCATTAGGGAAATGCGAATCAAAACCAAAACGCACTATTATTTCAAAACCACTGAGATGGCTCAAATCAACAGGATGGACAACACAAGTGGTGAGGATGTGGAGAAACTGGAACCCTCATACATTGCTGGTGGACATGTAACATGATCCAATCGCTTTGGAAAACAGTTAGGTACTTGCTCAGAAAGGTAAACATAGAGTTAGCATGCAACATAGCAATCCCACTCCTAGGTATGCATCCAGGACAACTGAAGCATGTTCACATAATAACTTACAAAAGAATTTTCATAGCAGAATTATTTCTAAATAGCCAAAATGTGGAGAGAATCCCAAAGTCATGAATTGACAGATAAACTGTGGTATACTCGTAAAATGGAATATTACTCAGCCATTAAAAGGCATCAGGTACTAATACACGGCACAATATGGACAAACCTTGAGAACGTTATGCTAAGTGAAAGAAGCCAAACAGAAATGACCGCATGGTGCATGATTCCATTTACATGAAATACCCAGAACAGACAAACCAACACAGACAGAAAGTAGATTAGCAGTTGCTACGTCTTGGAGGAAAGGAGTAATGAGGATGACTACTAATATAAAATTATGCAGGGCGTTTATTTACAGGGTACTGAAAATATCCTGAAGCTAGACAGTGGTGATTGTTGCACAACTCTGTCCATATACTAGAAACCACACAATTGTGCACATTATAAAAGGCAATGTTATGGCCGGTGAATTATATCTCAATAGAAATATTTGTGATTCCCGAAAGACTAACATTTCAATGAAATATATACAATCCATAAATCAGTAGGCGAAAACAACGCAATTTTACCATATCTCTCTCCAACCAAAGTGAAGGGGGTACATTCTATTAATACATCTTATTTTTTTATCTCTTCATTAACAAGTTCTGTTCTCATTATACAAAACTGGTCTCCATTTCTAATCACACATAACTAGTCTCCATTTCCTTATGTCAGTTTTCACTATTGTAACTACATAAACAGAGCACTTCCATGGTTTTTATAAAAACCCACCCACTCATTCAATCAGACATATCATTTTTGGAAGCTTCTTATGTGCCAGGAACTAGGATACTCTGACCAACACAGCAGACAAGGTCCTGCCTGCATGGGCCTTCTATTTTTGTGGAGCACTCAGATGATAAACCAGCCAAACAGTATGTAATGTTACCTAACATCAGGAGGGAGACGTATAATTTTGGAGGTGTCCCAAGCTGTGTCTCTCTCATGAAGAGTTCCCTCTTGCCTCTGAACCCAGTGGAAAGTAAACACTTTGAAGGAACTGTGAGGTCAGTAAGTGTGAAAAAGACATTTCATTTCAGTTTCATTTGGCTGGTTTTACCTGCTATGCTGTCAACATTTTTTTAAACACTATCCTGCAGCTGACATCAACCACCCCCCCAAAAAGCAAAAACAAAACCCGATGCCATGGAGTCGATTCCGACTCACAGCGACCCTGTAGGACACAGTAGGGTCTCCAAGGAGTTCCTCGTCTTAGGACACAAATAATTCCTGCTTATGAGAATCTGAAAGTTGTTCACTGTGGATGTGTGAGGGATTCAGTAACACTTGCAAAGATTTCCATGTGGGTGTGGTGCTCAAGTGTGAGAATCGGGGGGAATGGACCCCATGGCACTTTGCATCCTTCTGGAGATTATGACACAACAAACATTCCCTCCTCATCGTCCTGCATCTTGTAAGAGGACAGAGGGAATTGTTAGGCAGAACCATTTGAAAATGCATGGCAAGAAATTTTATTGAAACATTAAATTCAAAATAAAATCTTCCTATGTTTTTCAACCTTCCCTACCTCATTTCAAAGAGGTAATTGGACTCACAGAGTTAAAGCCCTGAAACTTCGAGACTCTGAAGAGTCTGTTGTAAGAGTCTCAGCTCATTGGAGTAATCACACTGAGTGAACTGGAACCCAGGGGAAGAGTGGGAGTCAGACAGCAGAGACCTACACATTGGGAAGGGGTGAGGCCTGCTTCTTGATAATGCCCTGGGCTAGGTGGCAGCACCTCAAAGGGTAATGCAGGCACACAAGTAGACAAACCACGTTATGGTGTTCCCAGCCCTGCCAAGGTGCTCATGCTCCATCTGGGAATGGAAGCAGCAGAGACAATGATTCTAGAGAGATCACCCACATAGGCTGAGGCGATGGGTGTGTTAAAGATCTTCAAACCTTGGTCCTTCTTTAGACCCCGGGGTACCCAGAAAATAAACCAACACCAAATATACCCCTGCAAAGAAGTAAGGTTAAAATTTTACCCCAATTTTGTAAGCCGAGAGCTCTGAGTTGGAATTCAGTTTATTTAAAGAAATATCAAGTTTTCTTGCACACATGAATTTGTGCATTCACACTTACAATTCATATTATTCATTCATCCATGAAGTCAACAAACATTTACACTATAACAGCTACATGTGAGACCCTATAGCAGTTGCTCTTGATGATGAAATGACTCAGAGAATTTCCCTCAATGCCTGGTGAGAGAAACAGCCAAGTTAACAGTTGTATCAGTCATGTATTGCTCTGTAACAAATGACCCCAAATTGTAGTGTCTTAAAACAACAACAATTTACCAGCTCACAATTTTTCAAGTTGTCAGTTTGGAGCTCTTCTGATCTGGGCCAGCCTCAGTGGCTCACAACATGGCTTCCTCATGTGTCTACAATTTGCTTCCAGGTAGCTGGGAGCCAGTTCATAACATCAAGTCAGTGAAACAGCCAGATCCTCCCTCCATTGGTCTTCCATCATCTAGCAGGCTGGCCTGAGGATGTTCCCATGAGTTCTCAGGGTTTAAGAGCAACAAAAGGGAAGTCTCAATGTAAAGTCTTCCAACTCTCTCATTTTATCAGGTTTTCTACCATCCCAATGTCCAAAACAATAATGTCAGCCCCAACTAAGGGATGGAGAAAGACTCCTACTGCTAATGAAAGGCACTCCCGAGTCTCATAGAAGGCATGGGCACAGACAGCGGATAAATGTGTAGACATTTCTTACATCAACCACAAAAAGTAAATGCAATTGTGTTTTATGCTGTGGTAAAGGGTTTTGCAGGTACAATGGAGTAGGGAGCAAGAAGTGAACAAATCTACCAGGAGAATATTTACGGAAGAGCACAACCAGGAATTGATGCCTGAACCAAGTTGGGAATATGATTGGATAGTTAAGGGGTGACAAAAGGTCCGGGTCCAGGAAGCCCCATGTCTTCTCCAGAGAGAAGTTTGAGGAGACAGGCTGAAGTCACTGAGGCATTTGAAACATTTGTGACCAGATGCAGATCATCTTTTGTTCTACTGTTTTCCAACCACTCATCCCTATTTATAGTTTGGAGTCATACAAGAGTAGACCCTAGCATTTCCCTGTTGAAACTTTTATTTTCCTCTGAGAAGTCATCACCACCCCAATGTTCTTAATTGCTTCCTCAAATGCTGTCTCCATTTACCAGCTCCTTTTCTATATGGGCTCCAGAGTGAAAGCAGAGCCTGGAAGATGCAGAGGTCATGGACTTTCCCCAAGTCAACTCCTAAACCTCCCATTCTGGCTGACCACAAATTCCTGAGTCTTAGCATTTTATGGTGAGCTCGAAAGCCCAATCTGTTCCAATGGGGTCAGTTCTCTTAACCACCATGCTTCACCAGAGAGTAGGCCATCAGATGGGATGGGAGAGAAAATCGTCTAGTCACAGGGAAGAGCCTGTGTGAAGCCTCACAGGCTAAGGAGACCTGATAGGTGTTCAGAGCGGACACTGTATGACCAGGGCTGGAGAGACATGATTCCAAGAGAGTCAAATGAGGAGTTTTGGAGAAATCAACTCCTGGTCACACTGTAACGATTCCATGTACTCTCTCTCTCCCGACCAAGGGATAGTAACGACATGGAGTGCAGAGAAAAGTTGCAATTCCTTTTTTATATCCAAGCCCCCTTTTCCCAGTCTGGGACTGGCAGTATTCAAGCTCCTACTTGAACAGTTTCATATTTTTCTTTTTGCTGTATTTCTGTTTAAAGTGGGCCCATGAAACTGAGCAATGTCAGGAATGATGTCACACAGGGTTATGGAAGCCATGCCATTCATGCTGATCTCTTTTGGTGAGGATGTCGATCTGAGATCCTGTGGGAGAGCACCTGGAACTACTCTATCACAGAAATTCCGGACTAAACCGGGGTCCCCAAGTCACCAAACGGTCATGCATCATGAAGAACTGGGAAAAGGGATAAAGATCCTTCAGAACATCATTATGATTGGACATCTTCACCCAGAGAGGATGAAACACTGATACAGAAGGAAGAGGCCTTTCTCTAAGACTCTAGATAAGGGTGAGAGGAAAAATTGTCCCAGATTGATGTGTGTTACGGAACAAAGGGTCTGGTTTCCACCAGAAAAGACAGCCATGATAGGACAAGATGAAGGAATTGGGAATGGATAAGGTCATAAGAAGGAGCGTCCTGAGAAAGCATTTCCTGTCATTTGGTGGACAATTAACCAAATTCCTATATCAACAAGAAATGTAGGAAAAAGTGAGGGATCAAGCTACAGAATTCATTGGGAGTTTGAGAGCTTTCCAGAACAGATTCAGACGAGGCACTCTGCTGTTTAAGATCTGTACCTGGTGGAAAGGAAGGAAGCCAGTGGACAACTAGGGCAGAGAGTAGAGGATGGGGCAAAGGGTGGTTAGAGAGAAGCGTACTTTATTATATTTTCTAATGACATGATATTAATGTACTATGTGAAGAATTAAGAAAATATCTCAGGAGGTTCTGGCAGTGAGAAGTTGAAGGAGCCCAGAGCCCACATCATTGAGGGCAGAAGATGGCTTGCAGACTCCTCCCCTAGATTCAGGAACTCCCCTTTTCCTCCTATATCTTCTCCCCACATCTCTCAAAGGGCCTAAAAAACCCTCACAGCAAAGAGAGGTATAGGATAGAATTTTTTTACATTCCTACTTTTCTTAACCTGAATTTTGTCTAGGATCTTTAATTTGCCACTCCTTTTCAGGGCAGTTTTGTTGCCCTCTCCACTACCATTATTTTTGCTGCCCCCCACCACTACTCCAGTGCTGCCCTCCACTGGCCCTATTTCCTTTTGCTTCCTAGGTTTCTAACTGGCCTCTAAAACCCTCTTGAGAGATCCCCTGCTGCAACTTCTGTCACGGAGCTTGCACTCCACTCCCAAGACGCTTCCATCTCTTTCTTCCTTAACTCGCCAATCCTACCTTCATACTCAGAAAAATACAGACCCTTATGTTGACATATACAACCCACCCACACACACAGTTGATGTGATTGTGTCTTGGCTACTGAGATTTGTACCATCGGACTCTCAAATATGGACATCTCTTTCTGCCTCACACTGAAAGAGTATTTCTCATAATGACATGGTGAGAGCTTTCTGTTCAGGGAAAGGCAATTTTAAAGGAGAAGCTTTAAATTATACATAAATATACAAATTTTGCTCCAAGTATAATTCCTTGAATAACAGGTCTTCCCTTAATGGCCACATAAACCAGGGACTCCATCAGCCTGAAACCAGAAGAACTAGGTGGTGTGCAGCTACAGTCAATAACTGCCCTGACAGAGGATACCTGCAAGTTATAAAAATGATGGTACCCTCAAATACAGCCCTTATACTGAAAGAAAAGACCAATATGAATGTCAGAGATACTCTGAAACTTGCTCTTGAACGTAAAGTAATGAAAGAAATGATGAAGTAGAAGAGCTGAAGAGAAGATTTCGAAGGGCGGCTTGAGAAGACAAAGTATGATAATGACATGTGCAAAGACTTGGCGTTAGAAAAACAAAAGGGAAGAACATGCTTGGCATCTCTCAAGCTAAAGGAACTGAAGAAAAAATCCAAGCCTCGAGATGCAATAGTGAAGGATTGTACGGGCAAAATATTGAACAACACAGGAAGCATCAAAATAAGATGGAAAGAATACACAGGGTCACGGCACAGACACACACACACACAAAAGCATGGGTCGATGTTCAACCATTTCAGGAGGCAGCATGTCATCAAGAACTGATGGTATTGAAGGAAGAAGTCCAAGCTTCACTGAAGGCATTGGCAAAAAACAAGACTCCAAGAACTGACAGGTACCAACTGAGATGTTTCAACAAACAGATGCAGCACTGGCTGAATAATTTAGCCATCCGATTGGAAGAGATCCATGTCTGTGCACATTCCAAAGAAAGTGATTCAACAAAATTCAGAAACTATCAAACAATATCATTAATATCAAAACCCAGTAAAATTTTGTTGAAGATCATTAAAAAGAAGTTGCAACAGAAATTCAAGTCAGATTCAGAAGAGGATATGGAATGAAGAATATCATTGCTGATGTCTGATGGATCTGGGCTGAAAGCAGAGAATACCAGAATACCAGAAAGATGTTTCCATGCGTTTTATTGACTATGAAATGGCTTTATACTGTGTGAATCATAACAAATTATGGGTAACACTTCAAAGAACGGAAATTCCAGAACACTTAAGTTTGCTCATGTGAAACCTGTACATAGACCACAAGGCAGTTCTTCAGAGAGAACAAGGGGTACTATGTGGTTTAAAATCAGGAATAGTTTGTGTCACGGTTCTATCCTTTCATCACATTTATTCAATCTGTATGCTGAGCAAATAATCCAAAAAGCTGCACTCTATGAAGAAGAACGTGGCATTAGGTTTAGAGGAAGATTCATTAACAACCTACGATATGCAGATAACACAAACTTGGTGAAAGTGAAGAGGACCTGAAGCACTTAGTGGTGAATATCAAAGACTACAACCTTCAGTATGGGTTGCACCTCAACATAAAGAAAACAAAAATCTTCACAACTGGACCAATAAGCAACATCATGATAAACAGAGAAAAGATTGAAGTTATCAAGGATCTCATTTTATTCAGTTCCCCAGTCCACGCTCATGCAAGCAGCAATCAAGGAATCAAATGATGTATTGCAAATCTGCTGCAAAAGAACTCTTCAAGCTGGTGACAAGCAGAGATGTCACTCTGAAGGCTAAGGTGTGCCTGACACAAGGCATGACATTTTCAAACGCCTCATATGCATGTGAAAGCTGGACAATGAATAAGGGAAACCGAAGAAGAAATGCTGTCTTTGAATTATGGTGTTGGTGAACAATATTGAATATACCACAGACTGCCAGGAGAACAAACAAGTCTGTCTTGGAAGAAGTACAGCCAGAATATTCCTTACAAGCACAGATGGTGAGTGTTTGTCTCACATACTTTGGACATGTTATCAGGGGAGACCAGGCCCTGGAGAAGAACATTATGCTTGGTAAAGTAGAAAGTGAAAAAGAGGAAGACCCTCAGTGAGATGGATTGACACAGTGGCTGCAACAATGGGCTCTAGCATAATAACAAGTGTGAGGATGGCACAAGACTGGCCAGTGTTCTGTTCTGCTGTATATAGGGTCACGATAAATTAGAACTGACCTGATGACACCTAACAACAACAATATGCTGTTCAGCTCACTGCCTGTCTCTTAGTTTGCTGTACTGTGGTGGTTTGGATGTTGCTATGATGCTGGAAGCTAGGCCACCAGTATTTTAAACACCAACAGGGTTATCCATGGTGGACAGGTTTCAATGGAGCTTCAAGACTAAGACAGACTAGGAAGAAAGACCTGGAGATTTACTCCTGAAAATTAGACAATTAAACCCTTACAGATCACAAGAGAATACTGTCCGATTCACTTGCTTTGGACATGTCATCAGGAGAGATTAATCAGTCCTAGAGGAGGATATCATGGTTGGTGAAGAAGAAGGCCAACAAGGCTGTAGGAGACCCTTGGTGACATGGACTGGCACATTAGCCATAATGATGGAATCTAAATTGCTGGCACTTGTGAGGATGACACAGGACCTGGCAACCTTTAGTTCTGTGTTACCTAAGTTCACCATTAGTCGGAGTCACCTCAATGGCAGCTAGCAAAAAATTACTGTTTGAGAGGAGAACTGAGATATGAACTTGATACAATATACCAAATGTTAAAATGTTCAAAGATCTCATGTTTACTATGAAAGAATAGGAATTGAAAATACGACTTTCAAATAGCTAGAAGGAAAAAGAAAGTAAGAGAAATTTTATCATTCCAATAAAAAAATAAACAGGAAAGGCAGAAAAAAAAAAAAAAGAACAGTGAATATGAAGTATAATATGGGAATTATGTCTAAATGTATGAGTAATAGCAAGAAAAAGGGATTAATACCTTAGGAAAAAACATGTACACTCAGCTTAGACTTGCAAATTCAGCCATATCTTATTTATAAAACAAAATTAAAACATAATGACAGAAACTTTTAAATGATGTAAATGAAGAAATTTCTACTTTTTAAAAAAAAAAATTTTTTTTTTTTTTAATGACTACAGGAATAACCCTCTGCCAGATACTGCTGATACAGAAAGGATTAATAAAAGATTCCTTGCAGTCTGGTGAGAGAAACAGCCCAGTTAACAGATCAGTTATCAATTGCTCTATAACAAATGACCCAAAAATGAAGTGCCTTAAAAGAACAAGCAGTTACTTCGCTCACAGGTTTCCGGGTTGGCAGTTTGGGGTTCTTCTGGTCTGGGGCAGACTCAGCCGCTCTCGGCTGGGCTCCCTCATGTATCTGGAATCAGCCACCATGTCAGCTGGCGGGCAGAGGGTGTGAAATCTTCTCAGCTGGATTCTCTCTCTAATGGTCTCTTGTCATTTATTAGGGTGGCCTGGGCTGTTCCCATGGGTTCTCAGTGTTTGAAGAGCAGCAAGAGGGCAAGGAGGAGCCCTGGTGGTGCAGTGGTTAAGGGCTCAGTTGCTGAAGGAAAGGTAATCAGTTCGTACCCACCAGCTGCTCTGTGGAAGAAAGACATGGCACTCTCCTTCTGTAAAGATTACAGCCTTAGAAATCCTATGGGGCAGTTCTACTCTGTCTTTCAGGGTCACTATGAGTTAGAATATACTTGAGAGTGATGGGTTTGGTTTTTGGTAAGAGAGAAAGCCACAATGTGTCTAATTATATCCGGTCTCTGCTTCTATTAGTCTTTGTACTGTCCCAAAGGCCAAAGCAATCATAGATCAGTCCAAATTCAAGGACTGGAGGAAGAATCTTGCTCTTGAGAAAGGGAGCTGTAAGTCATATAATATGTATGGATACATACATATTAGAACATGTGGCCATTTTTGCTATCCATCACAACATGTAAATGCAATCAAGTTTGTCCCTAGTTGTGGCAGAAGCATTTCTTAAATACAATAGAGTATGCAGCAGGGTGGGAAATTCTACCAGGTGTAGGGTTGGAAAGGCTTCCACCAGGAAGTGATGTTTGACCTAAATTTTGAAATACGGGTGGATGGTTAGGAGATTTTCTTTTTTATATATTTCCAACCACTTGCCCACATTCTACCATCTGTCGTCACACAAAACGAGCCCTCTGCTCCCATGTTGACATCTTTCATTTTCCTTCAAATCCTCAGGCTCTCCTCTACCTACCAAGCACAACTTCCCAAACCCTGCCTTAAAGTGTTTCAACAATTTGCTTGTTCCTTTCCTAATTGCCCCCTGGACAAAAAAGGAGATCAAGCAGAGGACAGTGGACCTTTCCCCGAGGGCTCTCCTAAGCCTCCCAGGCAGGTTTACCACAGACGTCCGGAGTCTCAGTGCTTTCTGTGATGATGTAATCCTACCCTTTTTAGTGGCTCCAAGGGAGAAGCATGTGGACAGGCCAAGAGGCTTCACAGGGTTGAGAGTCAGGAGGTCAAGAGAGAGTGGCCTAGACACCACCGCTGAGTGATGGTACCTCCAGGCAACAGACCAAAAACTCCATTCTGCACAGATGGCTACGAAGGGTGAGTCTATTGGAAGAGTCTTCTGTTATTTAATCAATAGATATATATTGAGTATCTCCTATGGGTGGGGCTCTGTCTCACTTTCTGGGACTGCCAAAAACAAGGCAGATCCCATCTTTGTCCCCAAGTTATTTACAACCCATTTGGAAGACACAAATTGGAAAATGAGCACCTCCTATGACTCAGTGCTATGATGGAGGATTACTAGGTGCTCTGAATACATAAAGCAGGAGCACAGACTGGGTACCTTGGAGGAGGAACCAGTCAACAGGAAGGGAGAGAATGTCTACTAGTCAGAGGGAACAGCCTGTGTGAAGCCTAAGTGGCAAAGGAGGCCTGAGAGGTGTTCAGAGTGGACATTGTGTTTCTAGAGATGGAGAGATTTGATGCAGGGCCAGAGAAGTGGTTTGGGAGAAATAGCGACTCATTATACTCTTCTATTTCCTCAACTCACAGTTTCCTTCCTCTTGGATGTTGACTTCTTTAAGTGAACATTGCAATTCATTTTTAAGATATAATTTCCCTCCTCCCAGCCTCCTAGCCTCTCCCACAACAGTTGCCATATTTTTTCCTAGTGCGCTGTTTAGATTCAAACTGGGCCCTTGGAACTGAGCGATGTCAGCGATGATGTCACACAAGGGTTACTGGAAGCCTTGGTGCTCACTCAGATCCTAACTGCTCTTTGGAGAGGTTGTGGGTCTGAGGGTTTCCTGTGGGAGAGAGACTTTGGATACCAAATTACAAACAGTTCTGCCTAAATCAAGGTCCCCAACTTGTGAGAGTTTGGGACATCATCTCTACGTGGGAGGAGGAGAAACATCTTGCCAGTGACCGTCCTTCCTGGTTCATCTTCACCCAGCCAGAATGGAGCGGCAATACATGAGGAAGAGGCCTTTCTCTAAGGCCCGAGGTAAGGGTGGGAGAAAAATTCAGTCTGTGCGATGGGTGCTGGGCAGCAAGGGGTTTGATTCACCCTGGAAACAAGGACCACAAGGGATCACCGAGGCTTTCACCTGAAAAAACTTCCTGTCAATTAGTAAACAGTAAGAAATTATAGTGTGAATAAATAAATGAAGGAATAACTATGTGAGTGAAGTATAGAATTCTACTGTCATCTGAGGGGCTTTCCATAACAGTAGCAGACAAGTCAGATTTGTGAACTCTCCTGCTTTGTTAGCGGAAAGAACGCAGGTGGGCAAGTGGGGAAGTGGGTATAGAACCAGGTAGAAGGGTGGTTACAGAGATTTGTGCTTAATTTTTTCATGAGAATGAATTAATATATCACGTGAATTAAAAAAATATATCAAATTTATCAGGAGGTTTTGGGAGTGGGTGGTGTGATGGAGCACAGTACGACACGTTCATTCAGAGTTCCCAGTCAATGTAAGCTGCCACAGTCCTCAGCCTGGACTCAGGCAGAAGAAGGTCCAGGAAGGCCCTGCCCCTCTAGCTCTAGGGATTTCTCTTCTCCTCCAAGGTCTCCTGACCATCTTTACCTAAGTGTTTAACAATTCTTCTACATAAAGACACCTATAGTATAGATCATTTTTTTTCTCCTGTAATTGCAAAGTTTAATTTTTTTTAATTGTGTTGAAAATATACATAAAATATAACTGAATAATTTCTAATGTATGAGTCAGTGATACTCATTACGTTCTTCAAGTCATGTAACCATTCTCAATATCCTTCTCCAAACTTTTCTACAACCATTAACATAACCTCAGTGCCCCAGTGGAAAAACTTCCCCTTCCCCCTGCCCACAACTGGCAACGACCAATAATCTTTGCTTTCTATATATTTGCTTATTTCATATAAGTCAGATTGTACAGTATTTGCCCTATACTTAGGGCAAATACTAACTTATTCCATTTAGCATGATGTTTTCCAAGTCTAGCAGGAAAGAATTTTAAAATTCCAACTATAGCTAAACTCAGTTTCTGCTATCATTCTTAGTTATCCATTCTTTCTCCGACTAGTGTGCCCCCCCTTTGTCTTCTTTGTTGCTGTCCCATTCTGCCTTTCAGTGGCTGAGCCCTACTTTTTGCTCCCTCCTTGATCTCTGTATCCTTCTAACGAACTGCTGGCATGTTCCCTCTCTGAATCTTGTCTCTCTCTCGAGCTTTCCCTCCATCCAACGCACCCGACCTAGCTCCATCTCTTTCTGCATCCTGAACTCTGCAGTCCTTCCCACAGATTCAGAAACATACACAGACCTTTAGGTTGACATAGACAACCCACTGAGACATACACAGGAGAGGAGCTTGTGTGTTCTCCATCTGAAGTTCTCGCATCAAGGTTCTCAGATACGGCCATCTCTTTCTGCCTCACTTCATCTACTAAGGACTGGGCTTCTACTCCAAGAAAAACAATTTTCATCTTCTACTGTGGCTGGGTTAAGAAGGGTGCAAGGAGGAGGTATACATGTAAGAATCATAACTAAATATACACATTCTTCTGTTTTACGTATAACTCTATAAAAAGCCTTTCAGTAAAAAGAGGATGAAAAGAGGTGACCATTGCTCTGGAGTGTTTACTCTCCAAATTTACTAAGAATATCACCCACATACAAAACGTCAAGTCACACATTTATTATGAAGCTTCATGGGAATGAGGTCATTTCTAAGTTCCAAAGGAACAAATTCATTGGAATTCAATAAATGTGGAATTAAAGAAAAATAACTTCTTAAAAAATGAACTACCATAAACAGTGCCACTTTACAATGGAGACTTTGTCTTCCACAGCAGTGCCCCCAAAGG
Source organism: Loxodonta africana (assembly GCF_030014295.1). Taxonomy (NCBI): domain Eukaryota; kingdom Metazoa; phylum Chordata; class Mammalia; order Proboscidea; family Elephantidae; genus Loxodonta; species Loxodonta africana. The sequence continues at coordinate 247,784 of NW_026974927.1, read as the reverse complement.
GTGGTGGGTCTCTGGGGAAGAAGAAAGAAAGCATGGGGTCTGCAGAGGTGGAGGATGTGGTGATGGAGAGGCCTCCAGGGGTCCCTATGACCAAAGCTTTGGGCTCACAGGTGAGAATAAGGACCCTGAAAGCTCAAGTAAATTAACTCTCTATTCTCAGAGGTCTCTATCCAAGAGGAAAATGTGCAACAGTCAACAACATCCCATGAAAAAAGTCAAAGCTCCAGGCCCAGGAAGATTCCAAAACAATCTGAGAACTCTTCTCCTTTATCTTCCACCGAGCAGACCTCTCATTCCTCCAGTTACGGTGCTGCCCCAGTAAAGCGATGGGTCAGGTGCGCATATTTCACCAAGGTGCGCACGGTCAAGGGGGTGGCGGTCTCCCGGCAGACCAAAACCTCCTTTGCCCCCGTGGGCAAGATTCCCCAGGTCTTTGAAGCCGAGCTCTCTGAGGAGAGCACCATCGGCTCTGCCCCCAGTCTGGCCAACACTGAGTCCCTGGTCAGCAACCTGGAGCCCTGGCAGGAGGGGCCCCAGACCTGTACCCAGGAGCCCACTGACCAACGGGAGGAGCATGCTGAGAGACCCCGCGCAACCACCCCGGAGTGGCTGGTGACCCGTGAGCGCGGCTTCCGCTGCGTGGCCTGCTGACGCGTGTTCGAGTCCCGGGAGGCCCTGGTTGCGCACGCGGAGCATGGTGTGAGCCAGGGCTTCAGCTGCCGGGTCTTCTTTGAAGAGCTGCTGGAGAGGCGGCTGCCACGCTCAGTCCAGCGAAGGCCCAGACGCTGCCACCAGCTGGCCAGGCGTTGCCTGATGGCCGCCAAGAAGAGGGAGGTGAGGGAGAAGAGAGCAGTCTGCAGGCGCCTGGAGGAACAGCTGGAGAAGCAGAGAGAAGAACTGAAGAGGCTGAGGCACCAGCTGGACAGGCTGCAGAGGCAGGAGGCCAGGCTGCAGAAGGCGCAGGCGCACCACCGAGGCCAGAGGGGAAAGCGCCTGAAGACGTGCTAGAACCCCGGGACTAGGAGGAGCAGGGCCTTTGGGCTGGAAACGTGGGCCCTTTAGGAGAGACCTCCATTCAGGTTTGTTTAACCCAGCTCCCCTGGAAGATCATACCCTCCTTCCACTGTGACCCCAACCCTCCCAACCCAAGTGCACAGAGAACTCCAGCCCTAAGGGGGATCTGGATGGAAGAAGTCCCAGATAGCTGACCACAGACACCAGGTCCCCTTAGAGGCTCCCCTGGCCCAGGAGAGGACAGGACGGGACTCATCTGGATGGTGAGATCTTGGGACCCTAAGGATGAGCGCAGCATAAATAGGGAAAGGGAAATGGGATTTCAGTGGGACTTGGGAGGGTAAGGGGGGGGCCCTGCTGAGGTGTGATGGTGAAGGGGGTGTCACTGAGTTCTTTGGAGGAGAAGGAATCAGAGAGATGGCAGGCTGTTGGGAAACATGCCTGCAGGTGAGCAGTGGAGATAAAGCCCTAAACAAACAACTCTGGGTCCCTTCCCAGCAGTATAGGGGCAGAGAAAGAGGCAGGGCTTGGTAGGAGGAGAGGAGGGCAGGTTGAAGGAAAATGAACTCACCCCACCAATGTCTTCTGGTCTCCTAGGGTGAATTTGGGTTTATAATTGGGATGCATCCATTTTGCCACATTAGGGGAATGTAAGTGGGAGGTGGTGTAGAAAAATCCCCCTGGGTGTTAACCATTTCTGGATAAGAGTTGATCCAGGGCTTGCAGGATATTTCCTGTAGAGCATGTCCTAGGGTAAGGAGTAGAGCTTTGGAACTTTTTCTTCTCCTTTAAATCAAGGTTCTTGACATGTCAAACAAACTTGCTAATTTTTTTTGTTTTCCTGTGGTCAAATCTGACCTGTCCCGAGGTCAAAGAACTGGAAGAAAAAGGCCCTCTGAGGTGAAAGAACCAAAAGAGAGGACAGGCTTCAAACCCAGGGAGAACAGCGAGAACACAGGTGATCAGAGGTAATGGTGGGAAGGGGCAGATTCAGGCCCAGACTCAACAGTGGACAACAAAGCCCCAGTCTCAGTCGCGACATCAAATCCCAAGTCTGGGGAAGCCCTGGACATGACAGGGGTGTATCCATGTCTCTGGGAGATGAGACCACAAGTATCACAGGGAACCCCCAGGGGCAGAGGAATGGAGGGCAGGGCCTCTAGGATGGGCACCTCCATACAGTCTGTCCTGTGTGTATTCCTCAGAGTGACAGGGACGGCTCCTGCGAGGCAGAGGGTCACAGGCAGAAAAGAACCAAGGTGTTCAGACCAGGTAAATTCTGCAGTCTCCTAAGGATCCAAACCGAAAAATCAGAGATTCTCAGAGGTATCAGGGTGGGAGGGGTTGGCATTCCCAGGTTGGGGAGAGGCTGGCTGGGGAGGTGCTGCTTTTGGAAATCTTTTCATCAACATCTTTCTTCTTAAAAGCTACCTTCCCAGTTGATGTCCTCTATGATCTAGGCTCAGACCTGAATGGGGCCTAGAATGCACAAAGGCGGGTTATCCAGTGGGGCTAGGCAGGGAGGAGGTGGAAGCAGCATATCCGGGAAAGAGAATCTTCTAGAGGCGCATGAGTTACCTAGTGAATTGCACATGGCGTCCAGCCTTCTACATTTAGCTGTAGACGTGTGCTTGCAAGACGTGTTTGAGGGGTAACTCTACTGACTTCCCAAAATTATTTTTGGTCATTTCCAGTTATAGAGACCAGAAGAACTCACTGGCTCCAAGAACAACAAGAAATCCACTGGATCTGATTATTACTTTCTGCGGTGTGCTCTCCTGCCAGTGATTCAAATCTTTTGTCTGTCATTCTAGAGAATTTTCACCTATTTTAAATATCTAACAAAACACGTTAAAATATACATATATCTATGATGTTTATGAATTTTCAAAGCTCTGAAATTGTTTTTTATTACATTTGCAAGATTACAGATTTGTATGACGAAAAAATTTATGTCAGGGTCCCACCCTCATATGTAATTTGGTCCTGCTCCCCCAGGGTATCCAATGTAAATAGACACACGTGTATCCTTCCCTACACCTCTCTGCAGGGACACATATACACAGTCACAGGTACACAAGTACATCTGCTGGGGTGTTTACTTTTATGGAAGCCTGGTCACACTCTATCCACATTGCTCTCGCCCCTTATTTCACTTGATATTCTACCTTGATTCTCTGTAAGTCATTAGATATGGCACTGACACTATATTTTTTGATCTTTTAACTTACATGAATAATTTAAATAGATGATATCAATTCAGTACACTTTATCTGGACTTCTACATGTTGTTGTCAGAAGCTATCAAGTCAGTTCTGACTCACAGTGGCCCTTTGCACCACAGAACAAAACACCACCTGGTCACGTGCAATCCTAATAATCGTTGCTATATTTGAGCACACTGTTGCAGCCACTGTATCAATCTCACTGAGGGTCTTCCTCTTTTTCACTGGACCTCTGCTTTACCAAGCATGATGTCCTTTTCCAGGGACTGGTCCCTCCCTCTTGATAACATGGCCAAAGCCATCCTTGCTTCTAAGGAATATTCTGGCTTTCTCCCTTTAAGACAAATTTGTTCGTCCATACATAACACTACTAAAATGGAAACATTATCATCCATGCTTTTTAAGTCCACTCTTCCTGCGTGTTCTAGCTCTCCTCCCCCTGTTCTTTCCCACAAGTGAATCCAAGATAATTCAGGTTAACAATGTGGTAAGGAGTCTCTCTTATCCTTGCTTAAACAAGCACACAGACTTATACACACTCATAAACATAAACAGGTACCCAAGCATATTCAAACAATTGATATTGTTTAACCCAGATGTGCTCATTTTATGTACACTTCTCTGCATGCACCTTGATTTTTTCAGTAATACTTCAATAATACCTCACAGATATTTTTCCCACTCAACTACAACAACTCATTTATTGATGATGTAGCTTTACCATAAGTTATCTATCATTCAACTATCAATGTACAGTCAATGTTTGGTCAATACTAATAACAACTATCCTTTGTGTACTACAGGATCTGTTTCTGTGGAATAGACTCCATAGCGTGAGATTTCCAGTTCAAAGTATGTTTTTAAAGTACAGAGCCATGGCCATGTCTTTCCCCTGTAGGCTGCCATAATGCACCTCTCCAGCCATGTCTCAGGGTATCCTTCACCCCACAGCCCAGCCAGCTATAGATGGTGTTGATTTTTAAATTGTGCCAGTTTCACTGGGACTTTGATATCTTCTTAACTACCAGTGTTTTTGAGCAACTTGGACTATGTTTATTGGGCATGTGGATTTGCTGTGAACGATCTGTTTGAATTCACTGCTCATTTTTCAAGTGCTTAACTTTTATCCTTCTGTGTAAAATGGAAATTGTTCTTAAGCCTTGTCATCTCCATTTCACATGATTTTCCAAATATATCATTTGTGTATCACATTTTTACAAGCTTTGTCCCCCAGAATGATCACTTGAGTCAGCACCATTAAATAAATAAATATAATTTTCTCAAAATACCGCCTTTGTATCAATGGTTATTGTGACTTCTTGGCAGATTTTCTTTCATTGGTAGAATTGTCAGTTTCTATGCTATGTAATATCAATTTGTTTTGTTACCTGAAGAGGTAGACACCTGTTAGTATCCTGCTTTTTCATGTTTTTCTTCTCTATACCTTTTAAGGCAGCCGCAGTGTTGCAGTGATTAAGTGCTCATCTGCTAATCCAAAGAAGGTTTGGCAGGTCGAACCCACCAGGGGGCACTGAGGGGAAAGACCTGTTGTTCTGCTCCCATAATGATCACAGCCTAGAAAACCCTATGGGGCAGTGAAATGGGATCGCTATGAGTCAGAAATGGACTCCAAGTCTCCTAACACCAGCAACATCCTCTGCTATCTACTGTACTATTTGTAGCATACGATTACTGTATACAATTCAAAAACAACTATCTTAATATTCCGACTGGAAATACATTCCACTTATATATTAGTTTAGGGACCTCCATTTGATTGACAAGACTTCTCATTTGAAAATATGGCATATTTTTTGCATATATTCAGGTTTCATTTTATGTACATTATTTACATTATGTACATCATTTAGTACATTAGTTTTCGTCATAGAAGTCCTTTGCTGCTCTGGTCAAAACAATGTTTTCCTAAGTATTTTACAGTTTTGAACACAGTTTGATCCAGTCAAGTAGTAGGGGAAAGAGAACGGTCTGCCCTTCTCACCCTTGCCAATTTGAGACCCTCATGTCTATACTGGAGAGAAACCATTGATTTTGATGTATTTGTCTTTTATTCAGGTGGGCAATTATATCATCATTATTTGAAAAATCTCTTATTATACTTATTTAAATTTTCTAGTTTATTCCTTCACCTTAAAACTATGTTCAGTGATACCAAAAATTTTGTCTAGTTCCAAATTGATCAGAATGAGTTGAATATTAATTTTCCATTTATCTCACACCTGCTAAGTTTGGGGATAATTTATTATGCTCCAATAGATAACTGCTACTGTGACCTGCTGACCACTATTGTAATCACACACAACTTGTTTCTGAGAGTTAAGTACTTCCACCTGGCCTCTGTGGAGCTGGGATCCCATGATTTGCATTGCTACTAGGCAGCCCAGCTCCCACTAACAACCTGAGCCTATAGACGATTGTTGCTGTTAGTTGTCATCAAGTCATTTCTGACTCATGACCACCCCATGTGGGCATAGTAGAACAAACTGTTCAAGAGTGTTTTTAAGGCTTTCATCCTTTAGTAGCAGATGGCCAGGACTATCTTCCAAGGACTCTCTGAGTACGTTCAAACGGCCAAACTTTCGGATAACAGTCGAGCACTTAACTGTTTGTGGCGTCCAGGGACACCCTACAAAGTATACATATTGGTAAGCTCTATGTTGCTGGTGCTCCCTCATGTCCGCATTCCTTATTCTTTTGATGAAATGGGTATCCTTCAGGACCTCCAAGAAATGGTCTTATAGAAGACTAACTCAGACATGCCCACATATTGGAGGCTTTTAATCCCTCTTCCAACATCTGACACAGCAGGTCTGGCATTTCGATTTCAGAGAATGTGGGCCATTGCCTTTTCTAAGCTTCCAAAAGCAATCCCACAGCATATTAAACCCATTTCCAGAACCCTTGCTACGGCAATAAATCCTTGTCAACAAACTCTCCTTGACCCAACTTTATATTAAACTCCCCTTGACTCAGCACCTTCAGCACCCATTCCTCAGCACACCCCCGTCCTGCTCACACAAGGCAGCCAGGTCTTGCAGCTCCTTCAGTGTACAGTCCCTCCCCCTCCAACCACAACCAGCACTGCCCCTGGTGGCTATGCTGGTATCTGACAGCTAAGTATCTGGACAAATGCATGGGACACTATCTCAGGACTCTGCAAAGGAAAGTGTTGAAGGTGGATGGGGGCGGGACGGAACCAGAACATAAAGTATGAACATTCCAGAGGCTGAAATTAAATGAGCCCAAATCTCAGAGCTGCACACCCGTCGTGGACAGAAACAGCTCCGAGAGAAGCCCTTGCATCTTAAACATTAGCAAGCAGCCATCTAAGATGCATCCATTGGACTCAACCCACCTGGATTAAAGGAGAATGAAGAACACCAAGGACATGAGGTGATTACGAGCCCAAGAGACAGAAAGGGCCACATGAATCAGCGACTACATCATCCTGAGACCAGAAGAACTAGATGGTGCCTGGCTACAACCAATGACTGCCCTGACAGGCAACACAATAGAGAAACCCTGAGGGAGCAGGAGAACAGTGGGATGCACACCCCAAATTCTCATAAGACCATACTTAATGGTCTTACTGAGACTGGAAGGATCCCGGTGGTCATGGCCCCCAGACCTTCCATTGCCCCAGGACAGGAACCATTCCCGAAGCCAACTCTTCAGATATGGATTGGACTGGACAATGGGTTGGAGAGGGATGCTGGTGAGGAGTGAGCTTTTTGGATCAGGTGGACACTTGACACTATGTTGGCATCTCCTGCTTGGAAGAGAGATGAGAGGGTGGAGGGGGGTTAGAAGCTGGTGAAACGGACACGAAAAGAGAGAGTGGAGGGAGAGAGCAGGCTGCCTCATTAGGGGGAGAGTAATTGGGAGTGTGTAGCAAGGCGTATATGGGTTTTTGTGTGAGAGACTGACTTGATTTGAAAACTTTCACTTAAAGCAGAAAAAAATTATTTAAAAAATAAGGATGCTTTCTATCATTATTTATATTAAATATTTAACACTGGAGGTCCAAGCTAGAACAAAACGACAACAAAAAGAAGGAAAAGCTGCAACTGCTATTATTCATAGATTACAGAAATGCCTCCACAGAAAAATTTACAAACCATTGAAATTGATGCCAGTCAATCGTAAATATAAACGAAAAAATAAACTGCATTTCTATGCATCAGCATCAAGCCGACTCTGTTGTAGCTCTTAGTGAAAGCAGAGGACACTGATAGGGAAATAGCAGGATTTGGGTGGGCTAGACAAGGAGGGGAGAACACTATTTTACACCAGGCTTCATGTATAACCATGGGTATTTGTTAGTCATCTAGTACTGCCATGAGAAAAAAATAACATAATTGGGTGGCTTTAAAGAACAGATATTTATTTTCTCACAGTTCGGGAGGCTAGAAGTAGGAATTCAGGGCATGGCTCATGTCTACTTCAGCTTCTAGCAGCTTCCAGCCACCCTTTGCGTTCCTGGCCTTGTAGATTATCTTCCCCTTTGTCTGTCTCCCTCTTCCCCTGTTTGTGTCTGTGCCTATTGTGCTCTTTTTATAACTCAGAAGGGATTAGGTTTAGGACCCACCCTACACTGGTATGGCCTCATTAAAATAATTTTAAAAATCCCCTATTTCCAAATCAGGTCACATTTATAGGTACAGTAGTTAGGATTTCAACATACCTTTGGGGTTACACAATTCAGTCCATATAGTACCCTCACCAGATATTCTAGGCTGAGAGTACAAATATGAGCAGCTGAGAGTTCTATTTTTTGTCTATATTAGTTGGCTATCACTTGTCTGAATCCACCGATATAAACTTTGGAGCAACTTATTATGAAGGACCAGGCCAACCTTTATTAGCCATGTCCATTATGTGGAAAAACACACACATTCCCATCACTGAAGCCCTGAGAAATTCATCAATAAGGGTGGAATGGGGTTGGGACCAAGAATTGTTTCATGGCGTTGATAACATGGAATAGCTGTTAGACATCTACGTAGAGATGTCAGGTAATAATATTGACAGCTAACACTTACTGGTGCCAGGACTCTTGTGAGGGCTTCTCCTTTCTTAAGATACTTGCTCTGCATGATACCCATGTGAGGAATGTATCATTATAAGGCACATTTTACAGATGAAGAACTCGGTACAGAGAATTAGGCTGACATTTGAATAGCAGTCGCGAACCAGTAGGAGTTGAAATGGATGGAAGTGTAAACATCGCATCCTCAGATACAGACAGACAGCCACTGACTCACTGAGGCATCCTAGAGAGAGGGTGTCAACAGAGAGAGAGGACTAAGCACTGAGCCTGAGGGCATTCTGACATCTAGAAGCTGGACAGATGAATGGCAGCCAACAAAGCTCTCTGAAGTCCAGTGTGGTTCCTGGAGCATGGTCTGTTCTTTCTCTGGGCTGCATTTTACCAGTCCCCCTCCCACCCGCACTGGGTGTCCCCTTCACAATGGCAGGGATAATGTGTACCTTTCACCACTGTGTCCACATGATGTAGACTATTCCTGGCACATGGAATCTCTCTAAATATTGATTGAATGAAAAAATGAAAATGATGAATGAAATCATAGTTTGCTACCCCCACGTGTCTGTCAGTTTGTCGTACTGTGGGGGCTTGTGTGTTGCTGTGATGCTGGAAGCTATGCCACCGGTATTCAGATACCAGCAGGGTTACCCATGGAGGACAGGTTTCAGCTGAGCTTCCAGACTAAGAGAGCCTAGGAAGAAGGACCCGGCAGTCTACTTCTGGAGAGCATTAGCCAGTGAAAACCTTATGAACAGCAACGGAACACTGTCTGATATATGGCTGGAAGATGACCCCCCCAGGTTGGAAGGCACTCAAAAGATGACTGGGGAAGAGCTGCCTCTTCAAAGTAGAGTCAACCTTAATGACATGGATGGAGTAAAGCTTTTGGGACCTTCATCTGCTGATATGGCATTTCTCAAAATAAGAAGAAACAGCTGCAAACATCCATTAATAATCGGAACCTGGAATGTACGAAGTATGAATCTCGGAAAATTGGAAATCATCAAAAATGAAATGGAATGCACAAACATCGATATCCTAGGCATTAGTGAGCTGAAATGGGTTGGTATTGGCCATTTTGAATCAGACAATCATATAGTCTTCTATGCTGGGAATGACAACTCGAGGAGGAATGATGTTGCATTCATCGTCAAAAAGAACATTTCAAGATCTATCGTGAAATACAAAGCTGTCAATGATAGGATAATATCCATACTCCTACAAGGAAGACCAGTTAATACGACTATTATTCAAATTTACATACCAACCACCAGGGCCCAAAGATGAACAAATAGAAGACTTTTTTCAGCTGCTGCAGTCCGAAATTGATCGAACATGCTATCAAGATGCATTGAAAATTACTGGCTATTGGAATGCAAAAGTTGGAACCAAAGAAGGATCAGTAGTTGGAAAATACGGCCTTGGTGATAGAAACAATGCCGGAGATCAAATGATAGAATTTTGCAAGACCAACGACTTCTTCTTTGCAAATACCTTCTTTCACCAATATAAGCGGTGACTATACACATGGACCTCGCCAGATGGAACACACAGAAATCACATTGACTACATCTGTGGAAAGAGACGATGGAAAAGCTCAATATCATCAGTCACAAAACGGCCAGGGGCCGACTCTAGAACAGAGCATCGATTGCTCATATTCAAGTTCAAGCTGAAATTGAAGAAAATCAGAGCAAGTCCATGAGAGCAAAAATATCCCACCTGAATTTAGAGACTATCTCAGGAATAAATTTGACACATTGAATACTAGTGACCGAAGACCAGACAAGTTTTCGAATGATATCAAGGACATCATCTATGAAGAAAGCAAGAGGTCACTGAAAAGACAGGAAAGAAAGAAAAGACCAAGATGGATGTCAGAGGAGACTCTGAAACTTGCTCTCGAACGTCGAGCAGCTAAAGCAAAAGGAAGAATTGATGAAGTAGAAGAACTGAAGATTTCAAAGGGCCTCTCAAGAAGACAAAGTAAAGTATTACAATGACATGTGCAAAGAGCTGGAGATGGAAAACCAAAAGGGAAGAACACGCTCAGTGTTTCTGAAGCTAAAAGAACTGAAGAAAAAAGTCAAGCCTCGAGTTGCAAAAGTGAAGGATTCCATGGGGAAAATATTAAACGACGCAGGAAGCATCAAAAGAAGATGGAAGGAATACACAGAATCATTACACCAAAAAGAATTGGTCAATATTCAACCATTTCAAGAGGTGGCCTATGATCAGGAACCAATGGTACTGAAGGAAGAAGTCCAAGCTGCTCTGAAGGCATTGGTGAAAAACAAGGCTCCAGGAATTGATGGAATATCAATAGAGATGTTTCAGCAAACAGATGCAGCGCTGGAGATGCTCACTCGTCTATGCCAGGAAATATGGAAGACAGCTTCCTGGCCAACTGACTGGAAGAGATCCATATTTATGCCTATTCCCAAGAAAGGTGATCCAAATGAATGTGGAAATTATAGAACAATATCATTAATATCACACGCAAGCAAAATTTTGCTGTAGATCTTTCAAAAACGGCTGCAGCAGTATATCGACAGGGTACTGCCAGAAATTCAGGCCAGTTTCAGAAGAGGACGTGGAACCAGGGATATCCTTGCTGATGTCAGATGGATCCTGGCTGAAAACAGAGAATACCAGAAGGATGTTTACCTGTGTTTTATTGACTATGCAAAGGCATTCGACTGTGTGGATCATAACAAACTACGGATAACACTGGGAAGAATGGGAATTCCAGAACACTTAATTGTGCTCATGAAGAACCTTTACATAGATTAAGAGGCAGTTCTTCAGACAGAACAAGGGGATACTGATTGGTTTAAAGTCAGGAAAGGTGTGCGTCAGGGTTGTATTCTTTCACCATACCGATTTAATCTGTATGCTGAACAAATAATACGAGAATCTGGACTATATGAAGAAGAACGGAGCATCCGGATTGGAGGAAGGCTCATTAACAACCTTCATTATGCAGATGACACAACCCTGCTTGCTGAAAGTGAAGAGGACTTGAAGCACTTACTAATGAAGATCAAAGACCACAGCCTCCAGTATAGATTACACCTCAATATAAAGAAAACAAAAATCCTCACAACTGGACCAATATGCAACATCATGAGAAATGGAGAAGAGACTGAAGTTGTCAAGGATTTCATTTTACTTGGATCCACAATCAACAGCCATGGAAGCAGCAGTCAAGAAATCAAAAGACACATTGCATTGGGCAAATCTGCTGCAAAGGACCTCTTCAAAGTGTTGAAGAGCAAAGATGTCACCCTGAAGACTAAGGTGCGCCTGACCCAAGCCATGCTATTTTCAATCACATCACATGCATGTGAAAGCTGGACAATCAATAAGGAAGACGGAAGAAGAGTTGACACCTTGAATTGTGGTGTTGGCAAAGAATATTGAATATACCATGGACTGCCAAAAGAACGAACAAATCTGTTTTGGAAAAAGTGTGGCCAGAATGCTCCTTAGAGGCAAGGATGGCGAGACTGCGTCTTAAATACTTTGGATATGTTGTCAGGAGGGATCAGTCCCTGGAGAAGGACATCATGCTTGGCAGAGTACAGGGTCAACAGAAAAGAGGGTGACCCTCAATGAGGTGGATTGACACAGTGGCTCCAACAATGAGCTCAAGCATAACAATGATTGTAAGGATGGCGCAGGATCAGGCAGTGTTTCGTTCTGTTGTGCATAGGGTCTCTATGAGTCAGAACCGACTCGACAGCACCTAACAACAACGACAATCTTTGAATACTTTAAGGGCCTTCATGTGTAAGAGGGAGAAAATATGATCTGAGTTGATTCTTAGTGTTAAAGAACGCTGAATAACAATTAAATAAAAAGGTTCAATAGCAAAGATCTTTGTTAAAAGATTTAAGTATAGGTTGAAGATCACTAGAAACATGCACATTTAATATTTCAACTATACTCAAATTGCTAAAATTATACACTCCTTGCACACAGCAGAACATAATAAAACAATTTGATGTTGTCTGTAAAATAAACAAAACTTTATCATGGAAAAGGCTAATATTGAGTGAAAGGAGCAGGATATAATATTTATGTGAATATACATAAATGTGTGTGACACATATAAAACCCATTGCCGTGGAGTCTATTCTTACTCATGGTTTTCCCATGTGTGTTAGGGTAGTCTCCACATTTTCGATGACTAGAATAAAAATTTTTTTTTTTAGAATGTACTTCTATAAGCAGGACAAAATTAAAGGAATATATTTAAATAATAAATTAACAGAAATGAAAGAATTAAACCTGCGGAGAGGCTGCCCATGAACCCAAGACTACAATAACATTGGTATAGAAAGCAGAACGATGGTGTCAGGAAGCCTGGTGGTCACATGCTTCCAGCTCTAAAGAGAAGAGCAAATAAACCAGGGGAGAAGACAGTGAGCCAGAAGAGTGGGAGAAATGAAGTATTTCTCGAGTGGCAACTAAGGCTGAGCCTCTGCTGATGGCATGTAGTCCCTCATTTAAACCTTAGAAGGATGTAATGGGTGGGACAGACCTTGTTAGCCACTTTCATCATGCAAACATTTTATTAATTTGAACAGTAGCATGTTATAAAAACAAATTAAAAAAGAGAAAAGTATAATAAAAGAATACGCCTCATCCGTTCAGTACTATTATGTTGCCTCAGCAGCTGTTCATTGTTGTTGTTGTTGCAAACATACCACACAACCTTTGCTAACTGAACAACTGACAGTAATTACCATTAATTGGCTGTGCAACCCTGCCCTTCATCAATGTGACTTTTCCACCACTGTTAACCAGAACTCAGTCTCCATATGCAGGAACACCCCTTTATTTCCTCCCTCCTGCCCCTGGTAACCCCTAATAAACTTTTATGTCTACACATTTGCTTGTTTTTGTAAAAGACAGGTTTTTGAATCTGAAAGTTCGCGACAAGCCACAAGGGTGAATTCATGTGGTAGCAGAAGTTATTTGCAATACATATATCCTACTACTGACTTGGTTCTGAAATACATAAAGAACAATCCGAAAAGGAAAAAGAAAGCAGACAGGTCGATAGAAAAATGAGCAAATACTTGAACACTGTATAAAAGATTTCTATATGGCCAAGAAACATAGGAAAAGTGACAAAACTTCACTGGTTATTAGAGAAATTCTAATAAAAAGCCACAATGTGATACTATCCCCTACACGCCAGAATGGCTAAAACGGAAAAGATGGAAAATACCAACTATTGGGTACAACGTGGAGTAACTGGAGCTCTAATCTACCGCTAGTGAAAGTGTAATTTGGTACAACCAGCTTAAAAATGTTTTGTCCGTATCTACAAAAGCTGTGAACATACATATATCCCAGGACCCAGCAATTCTACTTCTAGATACATACCCAGTAGAAATGGGTACATATCTTCACCAAAACACATACACTTCTCAGCATCTGCTAAGGAATGAACACCTTCCTTAGGAATGTCTAACTTTTAAAGCATTATTCTCTGTCTGTTCTAAGGTGATGCCCATATATGATGATAAGTTTACACAGAAAAGTCTAGAGCTTTCTGTGAAATTCCACAGCAAATCTCTAGAGGCTCCTGTTCTCATAGCTTCTGTCGCCTGTGCAGCCCCTGCTTCTGTCTGTCCATCTGCTGGGCTGCACCACACGGAACCAGTTATGAAATTCAAGCCCATCTTGCACTCGACAAGGTTCTACTCACACAAAATTTGTATTAGCTTAAAAGAAAAGGTGTGTAGATAAGATACACAAGGGATTTAATTGCAGAAAACAAACATTAAAATGAAATGGCTGGGAATGGTGGCCTCCCTTTGTAAAAAGGCTTCTCTGTACCGACTACGGGAAAATGCAGTTAAGATATGGGTCATGGGAAAAGGAGCGTTTGTAGCAATCTGGTAATCACTCAGACCACCTGTAAAAATGTTTTCATCCTTTTTCTCATACCTTACACAAAACGAAATTCCAGATGGACTGAATATTTAAAACTAAAATATGCAACCATAAAAATTTTAGAAGTTTTTATTTTCTTTTTATTGATAAAAGAGAAAGACTTTTTAAAAATCCCAAAATATGAAGGCTAAAACTGTTAAGATCTATAGATCTTTGGCATATCAAAAAGTATATGAAGGGAGTAAAAATACAGGCAAAAAGCTGAAAAAAAGTTTGCAGGCTAAGGATTTGAATAGAGATTTCTCAAAAGCAGATACAGAAACTGTCAACAAGCACAGGAAAAGAAGCGTAACCTCATTAGTCATCAGGGAAATGCAAATCTAAACTAAAGTGCACTATTATTTCAAAAGCAGTAAGATGGCTAAACTCAACAGGATGGACAAGTGTCGGCGACGATGTGCAGAAGCTGGAATACCGCTGGTGGAAATGTAAAATGATCCAATTGTTTTGGAAAACGGTTTGGCAATTCTGCAGACAGTTAAACATAGAATTACCATACAACACTGCACTTGCACTCCTAGGTCTGCACCCCGGAGAATCAAAAGCATGTTCACATACAAACTCACACAGAGGATTCCTAGTAGTGTTATTCATAACAGCCAAAATGTGGAGAGAACCCAAATGTCATGACCTGATAGACAGGATGTGGTATATTCATAGACTGGAATATTACTCAGCCACAAAAAGGCACCAAGTACTGATACATGCCACAACATGGACGAACCTTGAGAACATTACGCTAAATGAAAGAAGCCAAACACAAATGACCGCAACGTGCATGATTCCATTTACATGAAATGTCCAGAACAAACCAACACAGACAGAAGTAGATTAGTGGTTGCTACGGCGTGGAGGAAAGGAGTAATGAGGATGACTGTTAATACGCCTTCATTAACAAGGGCCTTTATTTACGGGGCACTGAAATTATTCTGAAGCTAGACAGTGGTGACTGTTGTGCCAAGTCTGCCCATATACTAAAAGCCACGGTATTGTGCATATTTTCAAAGGCAGTGTTACGGCAGGTGAATTGTATCTCAATAGAAATATTTGTGATTCCTAAAAGACTAACTTTTCAATTAACATATAGAACCTATAAATCAGTAGGGAAAAAACAATCCAATTTTAAAATGTCTTCCTCCAAAGCAAAGGGAAGGGGGTACATTCCATCCACACAGCTTATTTTTTTATCTCTTCATTATTCAAGTTCTATTCTCATCTTATGTAACTCTAAATTATACAAGTAATTGCCTCCATTTTCCTTATCCGTTTTCACTATTTAACTAAATAAAGACAGCAACACAGTGTTTTTTATAAAAACCCACCCACATTCACTCAAATCATTTTTTAGCACTTCTTAGGTGCCAGGTACCAGGATGCTCTGACAAACACAACAGAGAAGTTCCTGCCTGCATGGGCCTTCTATTTTTGTGAAGCAGGCAGATGATAAACCAGCCAACCAGCTCTTAATGTAACCTAACATTAAGGAGGGAAACATGTAATTTTGGCGCTATCTCAAGCTGTTTCTCTCTCACAAAGATTTCTCCGAATCTAGTGAAAAGTAAACACCTCGAAGGAACTCCGTGGGGCCAATAAATGTGAAAAAGCCATTTCATTTCAGTTTTGTTTTGTTGCTTTCACCTGCTACCCTGTCATTATTTTTAATAACATGATTATGGAGCTGACATCAAACTCCGACCACCCGCCTGAAAGAAAAAACCAAACCCGTAGCCACTGAGTCAATTCTGACTCAGAGACCCTAGAGGACAGAGTAGAACTGCCCCATAGGGTTTCCAGGGAGCAGCTGGTGTTAGGACACAATTCCCTCTTATAAGAATCTGAAAGCTGTTCACTGTGGATGTGGGAGGGACTCAGTAACACTTGCAGAGATTTCCACGTGGGTGGGGTGCTCCATTGTGAGCATCGGGGGAATAGACCCCATGTGCACTTTGCATTCTTCTGCAGATTATGACACAACAAACATTCACTCTTCATTGTCGTACATCTTGTAAGAGAACAGAGGGAATTGTTAGGCAGGACCCTTTGAAAATACATGGCAAGAAATTTTATTGTAACATTAAATGGAAAATAAAATCTTCCTCCATTTTTCCTCCTTCCCTACCTCATTTCAAGGAGATAGCTGGAGTCACGGTGTTGAAGCTCTGAAACTTCAAGACTCTGAAGAGTCTGTGGTAAAAGCCTCAGCTCACTGGGGTGATCACACTGAGTGGACTGGAGCCCAGGGGAAGAGTGACAGTCAGATAGTAGGGTCCTAGACATTGGGAAGGGGTAGGACCTCCTTCTTGACAGTGCCCTGGAGTAGGTTACAGCACCTCAAAGGCTGATGCAGGCACGTAAGTAGACAAAAGCTGTTATGCTGTTGACAGCCCCACCAAGGTTCTCATGCTCCAGCTGAGAATGGAAACAGCAGAACGAATGCTTCTAGAGAGATCACCCACATAGGCTGAGGCAATGGGTGTGTTGAAGGTCTTCTCCAAGCACTGGTCCTTAGACCCTGGGAATTACTGCATATCTGGATGAGGGAGTACCCTAAAAGTAAGTGAGGTTAAAAACTCCCCTCAATTTTGTAAGCAGGTAGTTCTGAGCCTCAATTCATTTTATTTTTTAAAAAATCATGCTTTTTTTCATACATGATTTTGTGCAGACTCACACTTACAATTCGTATTACTCATTCATGCATTAAGTCAACAAAGATTTCCTGTATAAACAGCTACATGTCAGACCCTAGGCCAGATGCTCTTGGTGATGAAATGACTTAGAGAAGTTGCCTCACTGCCTGGTGAGAGAAACGGCCAAGTTAACAGGTGTATCAGTCACATATTACTGTGTAAGAAATGACTCCAAAAGGTAGTGTCTTAAAAAAACAACTATTTACTAAGCTCACAATTCTGCAGGTTGTCAATTTGGGGTTCTTCTGATCTGGGCCAGCCACAGTGGCTCGCAGCAGGGCTTACTCATGTGTCTACAATTTGCTTCCAGGTCAGCTTGGAGTCAGTTTGTCTAAAATCAACTCAGTGAAACCGCTGGATCCTCTTTCCAATGATCCCTCATCATTCAGCAGGCTGGCCTGGGGTCATTCCCACAGGTTCTCAGGGTTTAAGAGCAACAAAAGGGCAAGACTCAACATAAAATCTTTTCAATTCTCTCCTTGTATCATCCTTGCTACTATTTCAACGGCCAAAGCAACTGTAAGGTCGGCCTTCAACTAACAGGTGGAAAAAGACTCCTACTGCTAATGAAAGGTGCTCCGGAGTCTCATAGAAGGCGTGGGAACAGAGAGGGGAAGAATGTGTAGTAAATGCAATTGTGTTTTATGCTGTGGTAAAGGGTTTCCTGGGTACAATGGAGTACAGAGCAAGAAGTGGACTCATCTACCAGGAGAAGATTCAGGGAAGACTACAACGAAGAAGTGATGCCTGAACCAAGTTGGGAATATGACTGAATAGTTAAGGGGTTAAAAAAGGCCAAGCATCCAGGAATCCCCAGGTATTTTCCAGAGGCTTCAGTAAACGGGGAAGGATGGCTTGATGAGAAAAGTCTGAGGAAACAGGATGAAAACACTGGGGCATTTGTTATATTTTTGAACAGGCACAGATTATCTTTTGTTCTATTGTTTCCCTACCATTCCTGCCTCTTCTGTCCTTTGGGGTCACACAAAACAAGCCCCTACCATCCCCATGTGGAAACTTTTATTTTCCTTGGAGAAGTCTCCTCCTTCCTCATCACCACCCCAACCTTCTTAATTTCCTCCTCAAATGGTCTCCCCATTGGCTGGTTTCTCTTCTAAATAGCCTCCTAAACAAAAGCAGAGTCTGTCATGGGCTTTCCCCAAGTCAACTCCCAAACTTCCCATTCTGGCTGACCACAAAATTCCTGAGTCTTAGGGCTTTTTGGTAAGTCATAAGCCTAATCTGTTCCAATGGGGTCAGTTTTCTTCACCTTCACACTTCAACAGGGAGAGTAGGCCAGCAGACGGGAAGGGAGAGAACATCTCCTAGTCAGAGAGCGGAGCCTGTGTGAAGACTCAGAGACTAAGGAGACCTAAGAGGGGCTCAGAGTGGACATTTTATAACCAGAGCTGGAGAGACATGATTCCAACAGAGTCAAATGAGAGGACTGGGAGAAAGCAGCTGCCCATGATACCTGACAGTTTCATGTTTTTCTGGTTGCCGTGTTTAGCTTCAAACTGGGCCCATGGAACTCAGCAGTGTCAGCAATGATGTCACACAGGATTACGGAAGCCTTGGTGCCTACTCAGATCTCAGCTGCTTTTTGAAATGGGTGCCAACCTCAGGTCTTGTGGGAGAGAAACTGTAGCTACTGAATCAAGGAAATTCAGGAGCAAGCCAGAGTCCCCAGTTTATCAAAGGTTCCTGCTGGGAGAAGGGATAAAGGTCCTTCAGACCATTATGTTTGGACATCTTCACCCAAGCAGGATGAAACAGTGACACACAAGGAAAAGGCCTTTCTCTAAGACTCTAGATAAAGGTGAGGAAAAGTTGTCCCCGATTGATGAGTGCTACAGAACAAAAGGTCTGACTTCCACCAGAAAAGAGAGCCATGGTAGGACAAGATGAAGGATTTGGAACGAATGGATAAGGTCATAAGGAAGATTCTCCTGAGAAAGCACTTTCTGTCATTTAGTAGATAATTAACCAAAGTTTATTTTGTCAATAAGAAATGTAGGAAAAATGAGGGATGAAATGAAAGAATTCAATTGTAAGTTTGAGAGCTTTCCAGAATAGCTGCAGACAAGGCACTCTATTGTTCTGGATCTGAACATGGTGGAAGGGAAGGAAGCCAGTGGGCAACTGGGGCAGAGAGTATAGGATGGTGGAAAGGGTGGGTAGCAAGAAGTGTACTTAATTATTATATTTTCTAATGAGATAGAATTAATATACCATGTGAAGAACTAAGGAAATTTCTCAGGAGGTTCTGGGAGTGGTAGGTTGAAGAGCCCAGAACCCACATCATTGAGGGCAGAAGGGCTATAGACTCCTCCCTAGATCCAGGAACTCCCCTTCCCCTCCTATGTCTCCTGCCCACCTCCCTCAAGAGCCTAACAACCCCTAACCACAAACATGGATACAGGATAGAATTTTTTATTTTCCTACTTTTCTTAACCTGAGCTTCATCTAGGATCAGTCATGTATCACTCTTTTCAGGCCAGTTTTGTTGCCCTCCCTACTACTATTACCTCTGCTGTCCTCCTCCACCCAGTGCTGCCCTCCACTGGCCCTGCTTCCTGCTGCTTCCTGCTTTTCTGACTGGCCTCTAATACCCTTTGAGAGATCCCCCACCCCATCTTCTGTCTGTCACTGGAGCTTACACTCCCCTCCCAAACTCCTTCTCTTTCTTCCTTAACTCGCCAATCCTTCCCTCAAACTCAGAAAAATACTGACCCTTATGCTGACATATACAAGCCCCGCCCACCCAGACAGGAGGCATGGTTGTGATTTGGCTATTAAGGTTTGTGCCATCAGACTCTCAAATATGGACATCTGTTTCTGCCTCACCCTGAAGGACATGGTAATGGGCTTGTGTTCAGAGAAAGGCACTTTTAATCTCCTGGTGCAGGCTAGTTAAGGGTATGAGAAGTTTTAAATTACACAGAAAAGTACAAATTACGCTGTCTCTTTAAGTATAATTCCTTCTATGAAAATCCTTCCCTTAAAAGGAGGATGAAAACAAGTTACAAAGAGGAGACCGATTCTCCTGTTTCAATGTTTACATTCTAAATTTACCAAAAAAAATAACTTTCATAGAAAACACCTTTTAGAGAAACCATGTATTATCATGAAGGTGCAGAGGATGAGGTAATTTCCATATTCCACAGGAGCAAATTCACTTCCATCCAACAAATGCAAAAAAAAAAAAAAAAATTTTTTTTAATGTGGTGATCCTCTGTTTATATTATAAACTATCACTGGATAAACCTTTGGCTGCTAACTAAAAGGTTTGGCAGTTGGAATCCACCAGCTGCTCCTTGGAAACCCTATGGGGAGTTCTACTCTGTCCTATAGGGTTGCTATGAATTGGAATCTACTAAAAGAAAACTGGGAATTTTTTTTTTTAAATCAATGTATTATAATTTTTTGAAAAACGATAGACTTTTGCTATAAGGTAGTACCATCACCGAAATTTTCTGGAGGAGACTTTATTGCCCAGAGTAAATTCCCTAAAGTATGGTCGGTGCCTGGGGAAGAAGAAAGAAACCATGGGGACTGTGGAAGTGGAGGATGGTGGTGATGGAGAGGCCTCCAGGGATCCCTAGACCAGAGACTTAGGTCACAGTTGAGACACCAGAGCCCAGAGGGCTCATGTAAATTAACTCTCCATTATTGCAAGTCTCAACCCAAGAGGAAAGTGTCACTCAGGGTAGAACATGAGAACAAAAAGCCCAAGTTCCAAGCCCAGGAGGATTCCCCAAGTATCAGCGAGGCCTTTTGCATCAGCTTCCACTAGGCAGAATTCTCACTCATCAAATTACTCCAGAGATCAATAGGTCAAGTATGGGTATCTACCCAAGTGTGTAAGGTCAAGGGGTTAGCCATGGTCTGGCAGACCAGACCAAAACATCTCACACCCCTGTTGGCAAAAGGTCCCTGGTCTTGAGGCTGAGTTTTTGAAGAAAGTGAGTGCCATCAGGTCTGCCCTCAGTCTAACCAACACTGAGTCCCTGGTCAGCATCCTGGAGTCCTGGCAAGAAGAGCCAGGCACCTCCAGGAGCATCTGGAGGAGGAGACAGGGGCTGAAGAGGCTACCACACCTACTGGTGCTGCTACACATGTCGGAGACCTGGCTGCAGAGGGTGCAGGCATGGCCTCAAGGTCAAAGGAGAAAGCGCCTGAAGACGTGCCAGGAGTCTCAGACTGAGAGAAGCAGGATGTCTGGACTGCAAAATATGCACCCTTCAGGGAAGAACTTCATTCAGGCTTCTTAAACCCACCTCACCTGGAAGATCCACTCTTTTAGCCTTGTGCCCCTTCCACGCCCCCTCTAGTACATGGAGAGATCCAGCCCTAGAGCACCAGGGTGGAAGAAGCCCCAGGATAGCTGTCCAAAGACATGAGGTCCACTCCAAAGCTCCCCCCGCCAAGGAGAGAAGAGGACAAGACTCACCTGCAGATGAGGTCTCAGGGCCCTGAGAATGAGCACAATGTCTGTAAGGAAAGAGAAATGGGATTTCAGTGGGACATGGAAGTCTGAGAAAGAGCCTCTGCAAAGATAGCTCTAAGGGAGGTGTGATTGTGAAGGTGGGCTGGTCACTGAGTTCTTTGTAGTACAAGGTAGCAGACAGAAGCCAGACTCTGGGGGGAACCTGCCTGCCAGTGAGAAGTGGGCATAAAACCTTAAACCAATGAGAATCGAATCCCTTCCCAGCAGCTTCTGCACAGATCAGTGATGTTTGCTTGGTCTTTCTCTTTTCTGTGGTCTAACCTGATCCGTTCTGAGATCAGAGAATTGGAATAGAAAAGCCTGACTGAGATGAAACGAGCAAAGAGAAGACATGGCCTCCTAAATCTGGTGAAGACAGAATACAGATAACCAAAGGTGAGGATGGGAAGAAACAGATTGAGTTCCAAGTCCCATCCACAGTATCCCAGGGCCTGGGAATCCCTGAAAGTGACAGAGGTGTGTACTCCCTGGGAGATGCGACCCCAAGTGTCAGAGGAAGCCCCATGGAGCAAGGAAGGGAGGGCAGGGACTCTAGGATGGGCACTTCCATACAGGCTGCCCATGTGAATTTCTCAGAGTGACCGTGACAGATCCTGAGAGGGACAGTTTGAGGCAAAGGAAAGTAAGTTTTCTGAAGAGGGTTGAATTCCGCCTTCTCCTGATAATGAAACAGAAATCCCGTCCTGCTCAGAGGTACTGAGTAGGAGGGATTGTGAATTCCCATCCTGCACAGAGGCTGGCTGGGAAGTTCGACTGTCTAAAGACAATGTGGCCAAAGTCTTCTTTATCTTTCAAAGATATATCTTTAACTTCCTGCAAATTCAATTCTGGAAAAAAGCCTAGAATATACAAGCGTGGGTTTTTCAGGAGAGCAACAAGGGGAGAAGGTGATAGTGGCATATCAGAGAAGGAGAACAATAGTCTAATGGTCCCTGTGTTACTTAATGAATCACACATGGTGTCCAGCATTCTTCCTTATCTGTAGACATGAATAACTGAATTAATCCTCACAGAATTCTTTTTGGCCATTTCCAGGCATGGAGACCAGAAGAAGTCATGAGTTACAAGAGCAAGCAATAATTCGCTGGTCTGAATTTTGTTCAATTTCTGTGTTTGCCCTTCATAGATGGATAAAAGTCTCTGGATCTGGCATTGAAGACAGTGTTTTCTCTATTGTTATGGATTGAATAGTGTCCCCCAAAATGTGTGCCAACCTGGCCAGACCATGATTCCCAGTATTGTGTGGTTGTCCTGCATTTTGTGATCTGATGTGATTACTTATGTGTTGTAAATTCTAACCTCTGTGATGTTAATGAGGCAGGATTAGAGGCAGTTAGGTTAATGAGGGAGGACACAATCTGCAGGATTAGGGTGAGTCTTGAGTCAGTCTCTTTTGAGATACAAAGAGAAAAGTGAGCAGAAATGAGAGGGACCTCCTACCACCAAGGAAGAAGTGCCTGGAGTGGAGCACGTCTTTTTGACCCAGTGTCCACGCGCTGAGAATTTCCTAGGCCAGGGGAAGATAGATGAAAAGGACCTTCCCCCAGAGCCACAAAGAGAAAAAGCTTTCTCCTAGAGCTGGTGCCCTGACTTCAAACTTCTTGCTTCTTAAACTGTGAGAGAATAAGTTTCTGTTTGTTAAAGCCATCCACTTGTGGTATCTCTGCTATAGCCACACTAGATAACTAAAAAACACATATATAAAATAGTCAAAAAAAAAAAAGTTTCAAATACACACACATACACGTATGATGTTACTAAACTTTAAAAGGTTTTACATTCTTATAACACATTTAACAATAGAGATTTGTATATAGAAGTTATAATAAGAGCCATCCCCACATAAGTATATTGTACCTGCTCCCCCAAAGTGTCCAGTGTCCAAAGATACATATGTACCCTTTTACACACTGCTTTTTGCCGGGACACACGTAAGGACATTCATTTGTTTGTTTTTATGGAAATTAGGTCACACTCTACCCATGTTTTTCTCTGAATCACTCTTCACTTGACAATTTCTCATGGTTCCTCTAAATCAGCAGACATGGAAGAAGCACTCTTTTTGGTTCTTCTCATTTTTAACTCCCACCACTCTTCTGTCAGTTTGTTGTAGTGTGGTGGCTTGCATGTTGCTGTGATGTTGGAAGCTATGCCACCGGTATTTCAAATACCACCAGGTTCACCCATGGTAGACAGCTTTGAGTGGAGATCTGGATTTAGACGGACTAGGAAAAAGGACCTAGTGATCTATTTCTAAAAACAACTGGCCAGTGAAATCTTACGAATAGTACTGGAACACTGTCTGATTCAATGACACTGCTCCATACCCCAAATCTAAATGGCTTGATATAAAGCACTGGTCTTTGTGATTCACAAAAAGGAGGTGCCAATTCCTGAAAAAGAACTGAAGTGACAGGAGAAACTCCTCATGCTGTTAGAGCCCTGAGTATGGGCCCTAATCCAATGATCTGTCTTCATTAATTCCTTTTCATTTCATCTCTGTGAAAGAGGGGAGGGAGAAGGTGAGAGAGGCTTACATGCGCCTATTCTGTTCTTTAGCATCTAGTTCACTGCCAGGAACAAGTATTCATAAGAGTCTAAAAATCATTAAAGTACAAATAAGGAGGAAAACCTCCTAGTATATATATGTATTAGGTGGCACAAAGAGTTAAGTGCTCAGTTACTAACTGAAAGGTTGGCAGTTTAAATCCACTCAGATGCCTTGGAAGAAAGGCCTGGCAATCCACCTCCAAATGGTCACAGCTATTGAAAACCACATGGAGGGCAGTCCTACTCTGAAAACTCACGGGGTCGTCAGGAGTGAAAATCTACTCAATGGCAACTGGACTGGTAATCTATATATGGCATAAACGTTGGGAAAATTAGTTTCTGAACATATACACGGCATATAGAATACACTGTACATTAGTATTATGTGCCAAAACCCACTGTCATCAAGTCGATTCTAACTCATAGTGACCCCAAAGGACAGAGTAAAACTGCCGCATAGGGTTTCCAAGGCTGTAAGTCTTCACTGAAGCAAGCTGCCACATCTGTCTCCTACAGAGAGGCTGGTGGGTTCGAACCACTGACCTTTCAGTTAGCAGCCAAGTTCTTCAACCACAGAGCCACTAGGGCTCACTGCTGTCATGTACAGTGATTACATAAGCAAATTCTGAAACAAACTGCCTGGGTTTAAATCCTAACTCAATTTATCAGCTGGGTGTTCTGGGCACATTACTTTACCTCTCACTGCCTCAGTTTCCCATTTCTAAAATGGGTCTTATTCAAAAGGTTGTCACGCAGGTTAAATAAAACACACAAGGTACTTAGAAAAAGGCCTTACACACAGAATGAACACAATAAATGTTAGCTTTCATAATTATTAAGGGAATACAAACAAACAGCTTAGTTGAAGAAACTTCCATTGAGAAAGAGTTGAGTTCCAAAATTCATGTGTAAAGTCATTTACATCAACTGTTAAAGTTGTATGTTTAGATTCAAGTGATTACTGAGGTATGTCATGATCTTGAACAGAGTTCTGGGGACTATACAGGCAGACTCTGCATGCCCTTCTCCTGCACATCCATTCCATCTCCCTTGGAGCCCAGACATCATGTTATCAGTTAAACCCCTCCCATGCTGGTGGTGTACTGTTTAAGAGCTATGGCTGCTAACCAAAAGGTCATCAGTTCAAATCCACCAGGCACTCCTTGGAAAGTCTATGGCACAGTTCTGCTCTGCCCTATTGGGCCGCTATGAGTTGGAATAGACTCAGTGGCAATGGGTTTTTAATGGGTATGAGGTAACTGTTCAGTGCTTAAAGACATACCAAAAGCAACCACTAACACAAAGTATAGTAAAAAGTTCTCATTTTAGAATAGCAAAACCTTTTTCTAACACAGTGGTGAATTAGGGTGGACTGTGGATCAAGAGGAGCCCTGGTGGCACAGTGGTTAAGAGCTCAGCTGCTAACCAAAAGGTCAGCAGTTCGAATCCACCAACCAGTCCTTGGAAACTCTATGGGGTAGTTCTACTCTATGCTATACGGTCTCTATGAGTTCAAATCAACTAGGGTCTCTACGAGTTGGAATCAACTTGATGGTGACAAGTTTGGTTTGGTGGGTGTCATGGATTGAATTATGACCCTAAAAAACGTGTGTTTCAACTTGGTTAGGCCATGATTCCCACTATTGTGTAGCTGTCCTCCATTTTGTGATTGTAATTTTACTTTAAGAGGATTAGGGTGGGATTGATTGTAACACCACCCTCACTCAGGTCACCTTTCCCTGGGGTGTGGCCTGCACCACCTTTTATCTCTCCAGAGATAAAACAAAAGGGAAGCAAGCAGAGAGTTGGGGGCCTCAGACTATCAAGAAAGCAGCACCAGGAGCAGAGCGTGTCCTCTGGACCCAGGGTCCCTGCACCTGAGAAGCTCCTTGACCATGCGCAGGCTAAGGACAAGGACCTTCTTCCAGAGCCGAAAGAGAGAGAAAGCTTTCCCCTAGAGCTGATGCCTTGAATTTGGACTATTAGCCTACTTTAATGTGAGGTATTACATTTCTCTTGGTTAAAGCCATCCACTCATGGTATTTCTGTTATGGCTGCACTAGATGATGAAGACAGTGGGTCAAGGTGGAAGGGGTGGATGAAGGACAAAAAAAGAAAAACGGACAACAAGAGAAATATAAGAATTCAGAGAACTGTGAAAATTTAATTCCTGAATATACTTTCTTTCTCCTCCCTATAACTGGAAGGACTTTTCTCATATACAGCGTATATAAGTAAATCCTTGCAATATTTAAAACACTTAGATTTTTGTAAAACTCATTCTCTGAAAACTCATGGTGGCCCCATTAATTTGTGGCTTAAAAACAACTCAGAACTAAAAAGAAACATAAATAAATAAATAAAGGCGCTGCTGTCATTTGCGGGTGATGTTCTTTTCCTGCTATCCACAACCCACACACTCGGGTTAATTTTCCAGGGTCAGTGTTCATAGACCATCCTCTTTCTCTTACCACCACCCCACCACCCTTAATTATTTAGAAAAGGCAGGGCCAGTCAGTGCTCCAAACATCAAGTTTTCTCTCCAAAATGCCAACTGGCACTTGGGGAGCAGGCTACATTCTCAGCTGTCAGCACTTCCACTAGCCCCTGCAGATAAGGAATGTGTCTCCACTGAACTGTTCATTGTAATAAATAATAATAATAAAAAAAAATTGTAAAACACTGTTTCTTAAAAACAAACAAAAAAAACCCCAGGCATTTCCCTATTACCCACCCACCCCACTCTCCCACACCCAGTGCTCCCCCGACCACACACACACTCAAATATTTCCTACCAAGGGTGTTTCCCAAGCACGGGGTCTGGCTCTGCTCTTCTTTTACACCCCTTGGAGGCCTCTGGAGAACCCATACCTTTGGTTGGCAATTCCCTGAACCCTGCCTATTCAAGCTGGCACTTATTCAAAAAGGCAGGTGAGTCTTCAAGTCAGGTTTTTAAAAGGAGTTTAAGAGGAATCAGGTGATATGCCTACTCACCCTCAAGTTTCTCAAAGGCAATAATTTCTTGAGATGTTTACCATGTCTCAACTATGGGTTAATTAAATCCCTTAGGATGGTGGGCATGGGAAAATCCTCCATCTCAATGCCCCCCATTTTGAAAAAAAGAGGGAGAATCTCCAAAATTACAAATTTGAATTTCTACACGTTAAAAAGCCTGTCGGTTCCCTGGTGGTCTAGTGGCTAGGATTCCGCATTTTCACCGCCACCGCCAGGGATTTCCAGCCAGGGAAGAGTCTTTGGAAACCCTGGTGCTGTAGTGGTTAAGAGCTACGCCTGCTAACCAAAGGTCGGCAGTTAGAATCCACCAGACACTCCTTGGAAACCCTATAGGGCAGTTCTACCCTGTACTATAGGGTAGCTACGAGCTGGAATTGACTCCATGGAAATGGGTTTGGTTTTTGTTTTTAAAAAGACTGTCAGAATGATGAATTCGAAAGAAATACATATTATGTATATTATCTACATGATTGCACGGAAACAAGACTAGAAGCACAGAGACTGGCATAGAGTGTAAATATGAATGTATATATTGAAATATATTTTTTAAACCACACCCTCCCTTGGTGGCTTCTCAGGCTCTCCGAGGCCAAATGGTCAGTGTCAAGCCATCAGGGAGCCCTCTGGTGGGCTCGGAGAGGGCCATCGGAGGTCAGCAAACAAATGACCCTTAGAGGAGGTGCCCTCTGCACCCTCCCCCAACGCTTGGGTGGGGCTTCCTCTCCTCTCCATTTGGTCTGGACCATCCTCACCTGGTCGCCTTGATGCCCCTCACCTGGCCGATTACCCAGCTGGGAAATTGCCAGTTGTGAGCTATCTCAGTGGATTTTCTTTATTTAAAAAGCAGGTTATACAGGTATTCTTTTGATTATTTTTGATATTTTGATAACTGAAGACCCGTTTTAAACTACCAATAACAGACAAATTTTAAAAAATAAAACCATGTATTTTTTTAAATCCCACCACCTGAGGTATCCACGTCTCTAAGTCTGCTTCCAAGCTTCCAGTGCAAATACATATCAAACTACAGAATATTATACTCTTTAAAATGGGGGTGAGTCATACGCATTTTTACAATCTACATTTTCCCATTAAAATGATTCTTTTCCTGTCTATTTTTTTTATACTGAGCTTTATTTGATTTTTTTTTCTTTTTAATTTTACTGGGTTTTAGGTGAAAGTTTACAGCACAGATCAGTTTCTTATTCAAAAATTGATACACAAACTGTTTTGTGACATTGGTTGCAATCCCCACTTTGTGTCAGCGCTCTCCCCCTTTCCCTGTCCACCTCAGGTTCCCCATGTCCATTTGTCCAGGTTTCCTGTCCTTTCCTGCCTTTTCTTCTTTGCTTTTGAGCAGGTATTGCCTATTTGGTCTCATACTTGATTGAACTAAGGAGTGAGTTCCTCACGTGTGTTATTCTTGGTCTGAGCCCTGGTGGTGCAGTGGTTAAGAGCTCAGCTGCTAACCAAAAGTCTGCTGTTTGAATCCATCAGTTGCTCCCTAGAAACCCTATGGGGTAGTTCTACTCCGTCCTATAGGGTTGCTAAGAGTCAGAATCCACTAGATGGCAATTGGTTTGTTTGTTTTTCAATCTTTGGCTGAAAGGTAGACTTTGTTATCAATTTATTAAATCAACTGGTAATTTGCTGGATATTTCTCATACACGAACTTATGATGTCTTCAAATCCAGCCAATCAGGTTTAGGGAGAGAGAAACTTCTCTACCTTAGCCTCCCTGCCACTCCCACACCTTTTTCATTGATTTTCATGCCCTGTTTAAGTAACATCACTCATCACTTCTCACTGTCTAGGTTATCTGAGCCAATTCATGGCAGTCAATTCCACCTGAGCTCTAGGATACCCTCATTTACACACTCTGCCCTGTTGTTCCTTCACCCATGGCTGACTACATCTCCCCTTGAATGTCTACTAGGCATCTCAAACTTAATGTGGTTCAAATAAAATTCTTGCTCCAAGTGTCTTATCTACCTCCCAGTCTTCCTTATCTCAGCAAATATTCTCACTATCCTCTGGGTTGTTCAGGACAAAAACCTAGAAATCACCCTTGATTTCTCTCCTTTATTCAAATCTTGCATCCAATCCATTGATACAAATTCTGGACTCTTGGCACTACCTTAACATAAATCCTGACTCTATCCACTTCTCACTACCTCCACCTTACAGCCACCATCATCTCTTGGTTAAAACTGGACTCCACGCCACCGATCTTTCCTCTTACAGTCTACAAAACAGCATCATTTCAGTGGCTTCTCATGGCGATTAGGAAAAATTCCCAAACCCTTCCCATGGTCTTTCATGACGCGGGGTTTGCCCACCATACTAACCTCATTTCCTAACAGTCTTCCCTCGGTTCACTCCACACTAACTAGCCATGACTTATTTCCTGAGCTTCCTCAAACATGCCAAAACACTTGGTTATTTAAGGGCCTCAGAAACAACTCTTGCCTTTATTGGCAATATCCTCCCTCCAGAACTTCATACAGCTATTCTCTCCTTTGATATAGGTCAGTTATCTCCTCAAATATCCTGCTCCCATAAGCCTTCTGACTATTAATCTAAAACACCTCACCCCACTCCTTCCCTCACATGCAAATCTGTCTTATTTTCAAAATATTTAGCTCTCCTTGACATTTTTTGTTAATTATTACCTGTAAATTAATTTTTTGTGGTGGAGAATGTATGCAGCAAAACATACACCAACTTAACAGTTTCTACCTGTACAATTTAATGACATCGGTTACATTCAAGTTGTGCAACCATTCTTACCCTCCTTTTCTGAGTTGTTCCTCTGTCATTAACATAAACCCACTGCTCCTTAAGGTTCCTATCTAATCTTTTCAGTAGCTGTTGTCAATCTGATGCCATGTAGACAGTTCTTAAAAGAGCATATGCTCAAGGTAGACCATTTTTATTAGTTAAGTAGCTAATGTTCTGGAGCCCTCGTGGCACAGTGGTTAAGTGATACGGTAGCCAGGCAAAAGAAGAGCAGTTTGAATCCACCACCTGCACCTTGGAAACCCTATGGGGCAGTGCTATTCTGTCCTACAGGGTCTCTGAGTCAGAATCAACTCAACAGCAACAGTTTGGTTTTTTCTTTTTTATACTTCAGTTTTAAGATAATTCAAGGGAAGGCTTTTGGTGTAATGTTTAAAGAATATCTCACGGAAATAGTTTCAGGAGTTCATTCACCCTCAATGGCTCCAAAAAGTCTGGGGTTCATGAGAATCTGAAATTCTGTTCTGCATTTTCCCCCTTTTGATCAGGGCTTTTCTATGGACTCTTTGATCAAAATGTTCAGCGACAGTAGCCAGGAACATTTTGGTTCTTCTGGTCTCGTGGCATGCTAGATGTTCTTTTAAAAAACATGAGTGGATGCTGAAGGTTATCAAATACTTATTTTATTACACCTATTAATATAACCACATTTATTTTTCCTGTACATATGGCAAATTATACTGATTCATTTTTGAATGTTAAACTAACCTTGAATTCTTGGGATAGACCCAACTTGGTCATAATATAATCTTCTTTACAGTATTGCTGCATTTGTTTTGCCTATTTATTTTCATATTTTGCATCTATGTTCATCAGTGACATTGGCCTGTAATTTTCGCATCTTGTGCTGCTCTTGTCAGGTTTTGGTATCAATATTCATTCTACAAGCTTTAAAAAGGAGTTTGGGTATATATTTCATTTTATATTGAAGAATTTGTGAAATATTTCTTGAATATTTGGCAGAATTTGCAGGAAAAGCCATCTGACATGAAGTTTTCTTTTTGAGAATAGTTTGAGCTCTAATTCAATTCTATTAACAGTTGTGGAATTACTTTTGCTTCCTGTTTCTTCCTGAATCGTTGTTATTAACTTACATGGTATGATACGTTTGCCTACTTTACCTAAATTTGCAAATTTATTGACTAATATGGTTCATAACATTCTCACGTTATCTTTATGTTCTGCAAGATCTGTAGTCATTTTCTTTCTAATTCCTGATATTCGGTATTTATACCTTCATTCTTTTTCTCTTGATCAATCTTGCCTAAAGTTTGTCAATTTTACTAGCATTTTCTAAGAATCAACTTTAGTCTTCGTTGATCGTCTGTTGCATGTATTCAATCATTAATAGAAACAAAAATTTCTATGAATGTTTGTTCTGTTTTTTTCCCAACATTTTGAATGGATGTTTAACTCACTTATTTTTCAAGATTTGTTCTTCCAATTATATTTTTAAGGCTATAAGTTTCCTATATTATATTGTCTGTACTGCACAACTTTTTACATGCACTATGTTCATAATTGTTCACTTCAAAATGTATTCTAATTTTCATCATGATGTCTTTTTGACTCATAGTATTTTAAAATATCCAAGGACATGGAGATTTTGTATTTTCTTTTTCTAAGATGGTTTCTTTTTTAATTATGGTGTTCTTACATAGTATCCTCTATATTATTGCAGACTCTTGAAATTTGTTGAAACTTGCTTTATAACACAGTATATAGTCAATTTTTATAAACACTATGTATGTGCATGAGATGAATGTATATTCTTTAGTGGTTAGATAATGCACGCACATATACATATATCAATTTGGTATTTTTATACATGTTAAATCTTCTGTATCCTTGATAATTTATGGGCTTCTATGTTTCTGAGGGGTGTGTTAAAAGTCTATTATGATGCATGATGTCAAAAGGAGCCCCAGTAGTGCAGTGGTTAAGCACTCAGCTGTTAAACCTTTTGATCTGATCCACCAACTACTCCACAGGAAAAAGATATGACAGTTTCCTTCCATAAAGATTACAGCCTTAAAAACCCTTTGGAGAAGTTCTACTCCATCCTATAGTCACTATGAGTCAGAATTGACTCAACAGCACACAAGAAAAAATGTATGATGTGATGGAAACTGAGGAGTACAAACCTCAAAGAATTGGTCCTACCTCCAGGGTCAAAGGATGAAGGACAGAGAAAACAGCAGAGACATCCAAAAGCTTGGAAAAAAGGAGGCTGAGAGGAAGATGCTTGGTGGTTTAAGGGCTTTGAAGGGCTACCACATATACTGAGGAATCTGGAGTGCAATGTTCTTGCCTAAGGATGAAGACATGCTCATAAAGATCCTGACAAAGCTCTGGGCTTGCACCTCTGGCTGATCTTTGGGCTCCATGGGGGCAGGAAGTGAAGGCTAAGGCAGAGTTTTAGGCACTCTTGCTTAGCACTGAAAGAACGCCCCAGTTCAGAGCCAATCTGCAAAGACTGGGATAATGTTCCTTTTTCTTTTTGGCTACAAGCTTTTAAAGAAATCACTGTCAGGTCATGAACTGACTGCTGAGATAACAGAACAGAACTTCAGTGTCCACACATGAGAAGACATACAATCTTTGCAGAAATAGTTTGGGAACATCACTAAGCAAATGGATGACTGGCCCTCAACAATTTAAGAAAAAAAAAAGAAAAAAAGCAAACCCTAATGACAGGAGGGAATCTGATTTCCAGAGTTACATTATAATGTTTAAAATATCCAGTTTTCAACACACTATTTTAAGTCATAAAAAGAAACAGAAAAGGATGGTTCATTTGTTAAGAAGAAAGAAGAGAATGAACAGAAAGCATCCCTAAGGAAACACAGATATTGGGATTACTAGACAAAGATTTTAAAACAATTGTCTTAAATTTCCTCAAAGAGCTAAAGAAACCATAGACCAAAAAAAAAAAAAAAAAAGGAAACCAAGAGAAGAATGTATGAACAAGTAGAAAATATTAATAAAGAAATATTATACAAAAGAACCAAAAAGAAATTACAGAGCTGAAAAGTAGAATAGCTGAAATAAAAATTTCATTAGAGGAGCTCAACAGGAGATTTGAGCAAGAAAGCAGGAAAATGTAAACTTGAAAAAGCACAACTGAAATTGTTCTAACTGAGGAGCATAAAGGAAAAAGAATGAAGAAAATGAACAGAGCCTAAGGGACCTGCGGGACAACATCAAGCATACCAATATACTCATTAAGGAGTCCCAGAAAGGAAAGAAAGATGAAAGGACAGAAAGAATATTTGAAAACGTAATGACTGGAAGATTCCCAAATGTCATCTAGATATCCAAGAAGCTCAATAAACTCAAAGGACAATAAATACATAGATATCCACAGACAGACATAATCAAAATGTCAAAAGACAAACACAGAAACTTGAAAGCAGTAAGAGATAAGTGACTCCTAATGTACAAGAGAGTCTCAACAAGTTTAACTGTTGATTTTTCACCAGAAACCATTGAGACAAGAAAATAGTGGGATGATGTAGTTAAGGCACTGGAAAAAAAAAAATACAGAAACAAAACTATGAAGCAAGATGTCAATATCTAGCAAAACTATCTTTCAAAAATGAAGGTGAAATTAAGACATGCCCAGATACACAAAACCTGAGGGAGTGTGTTAGTAGCAGAACTGCCTTATGAGAAATGCCACAGGGAATCATTCTGGCTGGCATGGAAGGACACTAGACAGTAACTGGAAGCCATAAAAAGAAACAAAGACTCCGTAAAGGTAACTACTTAGATAAAACAAAGTCAGTAATATTTTTATATCACGCCTCTCTTTTTTTCATATATGATTTAAAGCATGAATGCATAAAAATACTTACACATCTCTCTTAATGGACACACAATGTATAAAGACGTAATTTTTGTAACAGCAACGTAAGTAGGGGAGGTAACTGAGCTGAATAAAAGCAAAATTTTGTATACTGTTGAAGCTAAATTTATATTAATTAAAAGAAGATTGTTATAAATATAAGATCTTAATTGTAATCCTCATGGTCACCACTAAGAAGTTAAAAAATATAAGGAAAGGAAATAAGGAGAGGACCAAAATTGTACACTTGAAAAAAATCAGTCAAACACAAAAGTGGACAGTAGTGAAGAAAATGAGCAACAAAATACATATATGACCTACTACAAAGTAGAAGATATAAGTCCTTCCTTATCATTAATCGCTTTAAATATAAATAGATTAAATTCACAATTGGGATCATTAAAGTTGTGTGTCAACTTTGTCGGACCATGATTCTCAGTGCTTTGGCAGTTACGATGTAGTTTAGCAGTCGTATACGGATCAAATCACTTCCATGATGAGATGTGATATAATGCGATTACCTCCATGATGGGATCTGCTGTGAGTAGCCAATCAGATGTAAGGGAGTTTCCTTGCGGGTGTGGACTGCATCCAATATAGGTGGACTTTCTGGCAAGGCTCTTGAGCTTTTGCTCACTCTGAATCCTGCAGCTGGCTCCTCTTCATCTGATCTCAAGTTTTTGGGATTTGAACCTTCAGTTTACCTTCCAATTTTGGGATTCATCAGCCTCCGCAGTCTGTGAGGCACGGCCTGCCAGCTTACCTGCCGATCTTGAGATTTGTCAGCCTTTGCAGCCTGTGAGCCACATACCTGTTGTATGACCTGCAGATCTTGAGTTCTGCAGTCCCTGCATCTACGTGAGTCAGGAGAAGCCACCAGCCTGACCCATGGACTTGAGACCTACCAGCCTCTACAGCCTCGTGAGCCATTTCCTTGATATAAATCTATTTAAATATATATCTCACTGGTTTTGCTTCTCTGGAGAACCCAGCCTAAGATACCAATTAAAAGACAAATATTGGCAGAATGAATAAAAAAATCATTCAATTGCTATCAAGCTGATCTGACTCATGGTGACCCCTCCCCCCATGTGTGTCAGAGTAGTACTGACACTCAAGTGTGTCAGTTCAATGGCTAATTTTTCAAAAGTAGATCGCCAAGCCTTTCTTCCGAAGTCCTTCTGGGTGGACTCAAACCTCCAACATTTTGGTTAGCAGCTGAATGCATTAACCGTTTGCACCTCCCAAGGACTACAACATCTATCTATGTTTATTTCTGTATTACTTGTCTTTATACCATATACATACACACACACATATGTACACACACATAGACATCACACAGATGCTTTGGACTTCAACTAGCAGGGCTCTAGTAATTGTTGATAGAAAAGTATTGATATCAATTATAAATGCGTATTTGTCCATTTCCCCTTTCAGATTTATTAGTTTTTGTATTTTGGAGCCCTGTTGTTAAATACGTACACATTTAGGATTGTTGTATCTTTTTGGAGAAGTGAACCTTTATTATGTTATGTCCCTACTTATTCCCAATAATACTCCTTTTTCTGAAGTATAATTTGTCTGATATTAATATAGCTACTGCAGTAGAACTGGATAATTTTCAACCGTTTCAAGAGGTAGCATAAGATCAAGAACTGATGGTATAAAAAGAAGAAATCGAAGCTGCATTGAAGGCATTGGTGAAAAAACTATCCTCTCTCCACCATCTTCACTAACTCTGACACCAACTGTCCCTCACACAGCACTCCCTACTTCTCTGCTGGGTTCAATAATTCATTGCAATGGCCACACAGAGCTCGCAGTCCATATTCATGATTATGGGATTTATTAGGGAAGTAACAGTTATAGCTCAGGCTCAAAGACACTCAGAATACAGTTCTTCTATCAGGACAGCCTCTTCCCTCCTGTGCTCACAGGCGTGCCTCTGCCTGGCCTTGGGCCGGCCTCTCTCCAAAGGCACTCAGCTTTCCTTCTCCCTGGGCCAGCATCTCCTATAGCCGGGTCCCTGTTGCTTGGTCTCTCCTGCCATGGCATCTTACCGTCTTCAGGGTTACAGCTTCCTCTCTCTATCTCAGTCTCCTGCTTCTAGGAGCTTCTCAGTGCAGGGATCTCAGGTCCATAATATATGCTCAGCTCCTGGCTGTTCTTCCTTGATGGGAGTTGAATCCTCCTCTTTGCTCTGGAACTGGTTCTCTTTGAAGGGAAAACTAAGCAATCCCCTTGGTGAGCCACAATTACCCTATCACACAGTCCTGCCCAAGCACCAGGGTGGATGTTATAAGACCATGGCTAGAAAGGCCACACAAAGTAAACAATCGCATCACAGTACCTTGGACTCATTTTTCAAGTGAAGTATCAAAAATCCCATACGAACAAATTGGTAAAGAACATAATCAACAGCAAGAACATTTTCATAATTATGTTTTCTGTATTTGGAAGACATCTATAGTACTATTCTTATTTTGCCAATTCACACGGATCACAGAGATTAGTGGTAGATATTGCAGTACCGGAAAACTCTCTGGTGAAACAGTCTGTGAGCAGTCTTACAAACATGGATATTCCACCAGAGTCAAAAGAATGACGTTACGTTAATCATCAAAGAGAACATTTCAAGATCTAGCCTGAAGTACAATGTTGTCACTGATAGGCTAATACCCATACACTTACAAGGAAGACCAGTTTATATGACTCTTCAAATTTATGCACCAACCACTAATGCCAAAGATAAAGAAATTGAAGATTTTAAACAACTTCTGCAGCCTGAAATTGATCAAACATGCAATCAAGATGCATTGATAATTACTGGTCTTTAGAATGTTAAAGTTGGAAACAAAGAAGGAAAAGTAGTTGGAAAATACAGAATTGGTGATAGAAATGATGCCAGAAATCTCATGACAGAAGTTTGCAAGACCAGTGACTCATCCACTGCAAATATCTTTCTTCACCAACATAAACGGCAGCTATACACGTGGACTTTACCAGATGGAATACACGGGAATCAAACTGACTACATCTGTGGAAAGAGAAGATGGGAAAACTCATATCATCAGTCAGAACAAGGCCAGGGATCGATTGTGAAACAGACTGTCAATTGCTCATATGGGAGTTCAAGTTGAAACGGAAGAAAATTAGAAAAAGTCAAAAGGGGCCAAAATATGACCTTGAGTATATCTCACCTGTACTTACAGACCACCTCGAGAATACATTTTACGTGTTAAACTTAACAACTGAAGACCAGGTGAGTTGTGGAATGACATCAAGGACATCATACATGAAGAAAGCAAGAGGTCCTTTAAAAGACAGGAAAGAAAGAAAAGACCAAAACGGATGTCAGAAGAGACTCTGAACCTTGCTCTTGAATGTCGGGTAGCTAAAGTGAAAGGAAGAAATGACGAAGTAATAGAGCTGAACAGAAGATTTCAAAGGGTGGCTTGAGAAGAAAAAGTATTATAATGACATGTGTAAAGATCTGGAGATAGATAACCAGAAGGGAAGAACACACTCAGCATTTCTCAAGCTGAAAGAACTGAAGAAAAAACTCAACCCTTGAGTTGCAATATTGAAGGATTCTACGGGTATAATATTAAATGACACAGGAAGCATCAAAAGAAGATGAACGTAATACCCACAGTTACTATGCCAAAAAGGATTGGTCGACCTTCAACCATTTCAGGAAGTAGCATATGATCAGAAACCGATGATACTGAAGGAAGATGTCCGTGCTGCACTGAAGGAATTGGTGAGAAAAAAAAGCCTCCAAGAATTGATGGAATACCAACTGAGATGTTTCACCAAATGGATGCAGCACTGGAATCGCTCACTTGTCTAATCCCAAGAAATTTGGAATACAGCTACCTGGCCTACGAACTGGCAAGGATCCATATTTACGTCGATTCCTAAGAAAGGTGATCCAACCAAATGTGGAAATTATCAAACAATATCATTAATATCACATGCAAGTAATATTCTGCTAAAAATCATTCAAAAGCAGCTGCAGCAGTACATTGACAGGGAACTGCCAGAAATTTAAGCAGGATTCAGAAGAGGACATGGAAGGAGGGATATCACAGCTGATGTCATATCGATTCTGGTTGAAAGCAGAGAATACCAGAAAGATGTTTACCTGTGTATTATTGACTATGCAAAGGCATTTGACTGCTTGGGTCATAACAAATTATGGATAACATTGCGAAGAGTGGGAATCCCAGAACACTCAATTGTGCTGATGAGGAACCTGATCAAGAGGTAGACGTTCAAACAGAAAAAGGTGATACTGCGTGGTTTAAAGTCAGAAAAGGTGAGTGTCAGGGTTGTATCCTTTCACAATACTTATTTAATCTGCAAATAATCTGAGAAGCTGGACTATACGAAGAACACGACATCAGGGTTGGAGGAAGACTCATTAACAACCTGCATTTTGCAGATGACACAACCCCACTTGCTAAAAGATAAGAGGACTTGAAGCACTTACTGATGAAGATCAAAGACCGCGGCCTTCAGTAGAGATTGCACCTCAACATGAAGAAAACAAAAATCCTCACAACTGGGCCAATGAGCAACATCGTGATAAACGGAGAAAAGATTGAAGTTGTCAAGGATTTCATTTTATTTGGATCCACAATCAACACCCATGGACACAGCAGTTAAGAAATCAAAAGATGCATTGCATTAGGGAAACTGGCTGCAAAAGACCTCTAAAGTGTTGAAAAGCAAAGACATCACCTTGAAAACTAAGATGCAACTGATCCAAGCCACAGTGTTTTCAGTGGCCTCGTATGTGTGGGAAAGCTGGCTGATGAATAAGGAAGACTGTAGAAGAACTGATGCCTTTTAATTGTCGTGTTGGTGAAGAATTCTGAATACACCATGAACTGCCAAAAGAACGAAAAAATCTATCTTGAAAGAAGTATAACCAGAACGTACCCTAGCCTAGAAGCAAAGATGGCCAGACTACATCCTACATACTTTGGACCTGTTTTCAGGAGGAATTAGTCCATGGAGAAGGATATCATGTACTATTTCTTTGGACTATCTAAGACCTGAAGAACAAAATCTCATGGTCCAAATTAACGTTTTTACTTACTAATTTTCAAATATAGCCCTGGTGGAACATTTGGTTAAGAGCTTGGCTGAAACTAAAAGGTTTCAACCAGCCTCTCCTTAGAAGCCCTACTGTGCAGTTCTATTCTGTCCAATAGGGTCACTGTTAGTTAAAATTTAATCCACAGCAATGAGTTATTTAATTTTCAAATACAAATTTTTTGTGTTAATGTCTAAATTCTAAATTAAATTTTATTTTATAAACTTCCTGTTTTATAAATTTACTTTCTATTATTCAAATTTATTGTTATGGTAGAATCAAATTTAAAAAGTGACATAATTTTATATCCAGGCAAAATGAAATGGCAATAACTAAGTGGAGTGCAAAAATGGAAGCCTGCAGGAGATAAAAAGAAAATGATTTGTGAATCCCTAAAGACAATCCCAAAATTCCTTTTTAGAATGTAATAAATCAGCAGAGACTTCTTCCATTAAAGGTACGTGCTTATGGGTGGGAATCATCCTACTAGTACCACTAGTGCTGAAATTAAGGATGGCAATACAAATATAACAGGATTTGTTCCAAATTCTGCATCCATTTCTTGCTGTAGTAAAAAAAAAAAAAAAAATTAGTAATGATCTAGAAAGTGAAACTAAGAATATTAAATTGTCACATCTGCAGACCCCATAAATAACAGAAATGCAGATCCTGCCTTGTGGAATAATTTTCTTTCAATGAAGTAAATTACTGGATCAAAAGAGGCCCAAGTGATTCTCAACATTACAGTTGTCCACTTGTAAATTTGTGTTGAAAATTCCTGGATGGTAAACAAAGTTCTATAGCCAGAATTTTTTCTAGAGTGCAAAGTTAATGATGAAAATTATAAGAGGGAGTGGCTACTGCAATCTCCATCAGTCAGCTCCCTGTATTGTTTTGTTTGCAAACCTACTAACCAAACAAACCTGTCATCCTCACTTAATTCTCGAATTGTTACAGATGAATTTAGCAATTGGTGCAAATTGAATAGGATCAGTAAACATGAAAATAGTTCAATTCACAGAGATCATGTTATCATATTTAAACCAAACACATTTGTTCTGGCTTAACTTATGAACTGGAATCACAAATTAATGAACATCAGTATTGAAAAGACATTTTATAATGTGTCATTGTTGTCATAACAATCACTGAATGTGGACTATCTTCATGAAAAAGAAATGAAGTCTTTGGGTCCCCACGAAATGGAAAATTTTAAAGTTGACTTCAACTTGTTGCTCATTTGATCTATTTTTAGCAAGTCACATCTCAAAATATGGTAACACAGGAAAGGGCAATCCATCCTATAATTCTCAAATAATGTGTAAAAAATTTATAATCTTGATAAGTGATGAAGTTCAATCAACTACTGTCAGTGAAATAAGCATAGCTCGATATTTCATTTTGTCTGTGGATTCCACTTCTGAGCCTTCTCATACAGGCCAGCTAAGTATTGTTTAAAGATCCGTATCTCCAACAGATAGAAAACCTGTGTGGTGATTTATCACATTTCCTAGCTTAAGAAATCATACTGGTAAAGACATTGCAAAGCAAGTGTTTCACTGATAATGCGAAGCTTGCAAAATTGATTTTTCTAAGTGCAGAGACCAATCCTATAACAATGCTGCCATTACGTCACTGCATTATAAAGGCATACAACAGAAAATTCTGGAATGAAATTAATATGCCATTTTCATACCAAGGTGCTGCACATTCACTTAATTTTGTAGGATGTATCACAAAAGATTTTTTTTTGTCCAAAGGCAATTGAAGTTTTTTCTAATATTCAGTTACTTTACAAATTTTTTGCCACCTCTACTCACTGATGAGCTGTTCTTAAAACATATTCAGGCAATGATTGAGCACTAAAATGTCTAATACACATTGGGAAGCACATGCTATAGCAACAAGTACAATTCTAGGTGCCACACAGAATATTGCTGAAGACCAGATACAAAAAGGAAACTCCAAAACAGAAGCTAAAATC
Source organism: Loxodonta africana (assembly GCF_030014295.1). Lineage (NCBI taxonomy): Eukaryota > Metazoa > Chordata > Mammalia > Proboscidea > Elephantidae > Loxodonta > Loxodonta africana. Next base: position 207,008 of record NW_026974927.1, on the reverse strand, counting down.
ATCGCTGCCTTAGTCACCTAGTGCTGCCACAACAGATACCATAAGTGGATGGCTTTAACAATGAGAAATTTATTTTCTCACAGTCTAGTAGGTTACAAGTCCAAATTCAGGACGTCAGCTCCAGGGGAAGGCTTTCTCTCTCTGTTGATTCTGGAAGAAGGTCCTTGTCCTCCATCTTCCCATGGTCAAGGAGCTTCTCAGGTGCAGGGACCCCGGGTCCAAAGGACATGCTCTGCTCTTGGTAGTATGAGGTCCCCAACTCTCTATCCTTTCATCTCCTGAGAGATAAAAGGTGGTGCAGGCCACACCCTAGGGAAACTCCCTGTATCTCGGATCAGGGAGGTGTTCAAATCCCACCCTAATCCTCTCAACATAAAATTACCATCACAAAATGGAGGACAACTTCACATGGCCTATCCAAGTTGATACACACATTTTGGGGGGACATAATTCAATCCATGACATTCTACCCTTTGGCCCCCCCAAAATCACATTCTTGCAAATGGAAAACATATTCATCCCATCACAAACCAAAACCAAACCCACTGCCGTCCAGTCGATTCCGACTCATAGTGACCCTATAGGACAGAGTAGAACTTCCCCATAGAGTTTCCAAGGAGGGCCTGGCAGATTCGAACTGCCGAGCTCTTGGTTAGCAGCCGTAGCACTTAACCACTACGCCACCAGGGTTTCCTCATCCCATCATAGCATAGAAAAGGTCTTAAATCAAGTCCAAAATTCAAAAATCCCTCTTCATCTGTGAAATCTAGGACACAAGTTATCTGCTTCCAAAGGTACAATGGCATAAAAGGAACAAGCTAGACATTTCCATTACAAACTGAAGAAGCTTGAGGGAAAGAAGGCATAACATGAACCAAGCGAGTCAGGAGAACACAGCGCATTAGCCCTCAAAGACATTGCAAACCAAGTGTTTCACTAATTAGGCGAAGTTTGCAAAATTGATTTTTCTAAGTGCAGAGACCAATCCCATGACAATTCTGTGAAATGTCACTGCATTATAAAGGCATGCAACGGAAAATTCTGGAATGTAATGAATACGCCATTTTCATACCAAGGTGCTGCATATTCACTTAATTTTGTAGGATGTATCACAATGGATTTTTGTCAAAAAAATGATTTTTGTCTTCTATTCAGATATTTTACAAATTTTTTGCCATCTCTATTCACCGATGAGCTATTCATAGGCAATGATCACCATTAAAATGTCTTTCTAATACCCACTGGGAAGCACATGCTATAGCAACGAGTGCAATCCTGGAATCACACACCCAGATTCTAGGTGCCATAGAGAATATTGCTGAAGACCAGTCACAAAAAAGCGATACCAGAACAGAAGCTTAAAACGTCGCCAACGAAATGTAAACACAGACCATGTATTTATGTTTGTTATGTATAATAATATATTGTATCATTTTCATTTGACGAGTCAGTTCTCCAAGATTCAGAAGTAAATTTATAGACATGCATAGATCTCTACCAGCTATTAACAAGATATTTACATAAGAGAATATTTTGAAAACACAATAAAACAAATACTGCCAAATACTGATTATCAAGCAGTTTATTGTTGCAGAAGCATTAGAAGAAACAAGTAAATGACAGAAATGCTCCAGAAGTATTGAGTGCCAGGAATCAATTTTACATAACCACCATCACTGACACACTTGAATCTTGCATGAAATGAAGGGTAAGGATGTATGAAGTTCCTTCTGATATTTTTTTCCTTCTTAATGTGAATATAACTGATGAAGAATTCCTGAAGGTATCCAATAAATTAGCACAGGCTTATCCTGATGAGGAAACCCTGGTGGCATAGTGGGTAAGTGCTACGACTGCTAACCGAGAGAAGGCAGTTCAAATCCACCAGGGGCTCCCTGGAAACTCTATCGGGCAGTTCTACTCTGTCCTATAGGGTTGGGATGAGTCAGAATCGACTCGACGGCAGTGGGTTTGGTTTTTATCCTGATGACTTAAGACAAACCTTTATGGAGAAGTGCTACAAAATCATTCTTACGTTAGAATTAAGTTTAGAGATTCAAGTCAAATTTTACTCATGTAGGCATGTAAATCAAAAAACCAAACCCATTGCTGGTGAATTGATTTCAACACACAGCAACGCTATAGGACAGAGTAGAATTGCCCCCATAGGGTTTCCATGGAGCAGCTAATGTATTCGAACTGCCAAGCTTTTGGTTAGCAGCTGAGTTCTTAACCACTGCACCACCAGTGCTCCAAATATACTCTGGCCCAGTAGTTCAAATGCAACAGCCGCTCCTTGAAAACCCTATGAGGCAGTTCTACTCTGACCTATAGGGTCATTATGCATCAGAATTGACTCCAACCCAACGGGTTTGTTCTGCCTACTGCCTCATCCCTATTTCATTTTCTCAGAGATAAGTTTCTCTGATAGTGTCAGATTCAGGAATGTGATGAAAAATGTCTCTTGTAGGGGTGGGGCCAAGATGGCAGAGTAGTCAGATGCTTTATGTAGCCCCTCTTATAACAAAGACCCAGAGAAGTAAATCGATTATATATGACAATCTAGGAGCCCTGAACATCAAAGGTGAAGTTACAGAATTGGACTTAGTGGCAGGGGGAGGGGAATATGGTTCAGAAGCAGTGAGAGTTTGACAGACCTGACCCGGCAGAAACCAGCACCCTGCAGGCTGGATCGGATGGCATGTGCGGTGACGCAAGCAGTGACACTCGGGACATGTTTTCCACATCTGAAGAGACCGAGTGGTGGAAAGCCTACACAAGCCTCCATAAGCAGTGAAAAGCAGTGCTAAGTTGGCAAAAGATAAGTACATGCATTTAAAATGCCACACAAATCAAAAATCATCCCCTTTGGGAAGAACACCTCTCCCATTTACCTGCTTCCTCCCTCTCTGTTTTTAGTCTTGGACCAGCTTCAGCTATTTCTGGGTCCCCTGGGCCAAAGTAGGAACTATTACATGCCCTGGAGCAGGAACAAACAACAAAAAATAATCTGCCAGCTTCCCTAAGCCAGGAACTCAGGGAAGGCACAGACATAAGGGGTCCAAGGACTTTGAATGCCTTTCACCCTTGCACAGATCTGTGTGGGCCCATTTCAACAGCATAGGCTCTCATTAGCACACTACAACAGGGTAAATACCTGAAGCCTATTTTCAACTGTATCAGCTATAAAGTGGAGGGGCAGATTTCTGATATTTGACAACGTTCTGCCAATTAAGCAGAGTCCTCACCTACCCATATCAGTGACCTGAGGGTTGGTGGCTCCACCCATGCCACCTAGCCACCCAATTCAGGAGTCCAAGAGTAAGTGGTGAATCCCAGTCCTTACAACCAACAGCATTGGGTGACCATGGTCTGGCTGCAAAACCCACCCACCTATGTGCTCTAGGGAACAGGGACATGCTTTCCTCCCAGACACTCAGGGGCAGTCATCCCCCCCACAGTAGCCAGACACCTGTACCTACACCAATCAACCCTGTATATGTAGGACTGTAGGTAAGAGCCTACACCACACACTTGGTGACCGACTACCTGGATACCTGAGCTGAATCCATACAAGAATGTAAAAGGGCTCCTAGGCTCACATACCTAGTAACAGCTCTGATCACCTGGTGACAGGATGTAAGAACTTCAAAAGGTGCCAATAATCAAACTAGCTCACCCAAGCAGCCTATTTGGGCATATCAAAATAAAACAAGAAGCTAGGACACAGTACACACACACACACAAAAAAAAACCAAACCCAGTGCCGTCAAGTAGATTCCGACTCAGCAAGCAAACATAAAATAAATGAATATAATAACTCACTAATGGCTCAGAGACAAGTGTAAATATCAAATAACATAAAGAGGCAGACCATGATGGATTCAGGAAGCTCCCAAAACAACAAATCAAGAAATCTTCCAAATGAAGAGAAATTCCAGGAATTGCCGGAGGTAGAATTTAAAAGATTAAGAGACCGAGCTCTTCAAGAGATGCAGGAGGAGATCAGGCAAAACGAAGAACAAGCCAAGGAACACACAGATAAAACAACAGAGGAACTTAAGAAGGTTATACAAGAGTATAATGACAAATGTAACAGGCTGCAAGAATCCATAGAAAGATAGCAAGCAAATCCAAAAGAGTAACAATAAAATTTCAGAATTAGACAACTCAATAGAAAATGAGAGGAGCAGAATTGAGGCACTGGAAGTCAGAATTAGTGAGACTGAAGATAAAGCAATTGACGCCAACTTATTTGAGGAAAAATCAGATAAAATAATTTTTTTTAATTGAAGAAACTCTAAGAATTATGCGGGACTCTATCAAGAGTGATTGGAACACCAGAATCGAGGTGGGGGTTGGAGGATAACAGAAAACACAGTGAGAATTGTTGAAGACTTCTTGGCTAAAAACTTCACTGATCTTATGAAAGATAAGAAGATATCTATCCAAGATGCTTACTGAACCCCACACAAGGTAGATGCCAAGATAAAGTCACCAGGACATATTATAATCTTGCTTGTCAAAACCAAATATAAAGAGAGAATTTTAAGAGTAGCTAGGGATAAACAAAAAGTCACCTATAAAGAAGGGTCAGTAAGACTAAGCTTGGACTACTCAGCAGAAACCATGCAGGCAAGAAGGACATATACAAAGCCCTGAAGGAAAAAAAAAATTGCCTGCCAAGAAGTACATATCCAGCAAAACTGTCTCTCAAATATGATGGTGAAATTAGGACATTTCCAGACAAGCAGAAGTTTAAGGAATTTTTAAAAACCTAACCAATATGACAAGAAATAATAAAGGGAGTTCTCCAGTTAGAAAATCAATAACATCAGCTAACAACCCAAAACTAGAACACGGGACAGAACTACCAGATATCAACCCACGTAGGGACGTCACAAATAAATGAAAGCTAAAACACTGAAAATATAGAAACAGAGACATTGATCTGTAAAAGATGACAACATTAACACAAAAAAGAGGGACTAAATAATGTAGTCATAGATTTTTCATACGGAGAGGAAGTCAAGACGATATAAGGAAATAAAAGATTGGTTTAAATTTAGAAAAACAAGTAAATGTTAAGGTAACCCAAAGGAAACTAACAATCCTACACATTAAAATTTAAAAAAAAGCAAGGAAAACATAAATTTTCAGCAAATACAAAAGCAACAAGGAAGAAGATGAAAGACTAAAAAGAAAAACGATTCAGCACAGAAAAAAATAAATTAGCAGTAAATACAAAGGCAACAAAAATGAAGAGGACGGAAAGAAAATGCACCAAGAAAAACGACTCAACAGAGAAAATTAAATGGAATAAGGAAAATGCCAACAAGACATACACAAAAAAGATGAAAATGACAGCACTAAACTCATAAAAAAACTCGTTAACTATGAATAATTACGATAAATGTAAATGGTTTAATCGCACCCATAAGGAGACAGAGAGTAGCAGAATGGATTAGAAAACATGATCCGTCTGTATGCACACTGCAAGAGACACACCATAGACTCAAAGACATAAACAAACTAAATCTCAAAGAATGAAAAAAAAAATATATATATATACACATACATGAAGCACACAACAATAAAAAATAAGAGTGGCAATATTAATCTCTGATAAAATAGGCTTTAAAGTAAAATCCTCCACAAAGGAAAAGGAAATACACTATATAATGATTAAAGGGTCAATATACCAGGAGGTCAAAATCATAATAAATACTTATACACCCAATGACAGGGCTCCAAAATACACAAAACAAACTCAAACAGCATTGAAAAGAGAAATAGCTCCACAATAATAGTAGAAGACTTCAACACACCACTTCTGATGACAGACAGGATATCCATAAAGAAGCTCAGTAAAGACACGGAAGATCTACTTGGTCTCATAGACTTAAACACAACACTTCACCAAACGGTAGTCAAGTAAAACTTCTTTTCTAACGCTCATGGAGCATTCTTGAGAATAGACCACATATTAGGCCACAAAACAAGCATTAACAGAATCCAAAACATCAAAATATTACACAGCATGTTTCCTGAGCATACAGCCATTAAAGTCAAAAGGCTGTAGTTATCATAAATTCTAATTTCTTACATATTTTAAACCCAATAATGTCTATTCTTATTATGTTATGCAGTCAGTAATCCTCTATTTTTACTCGTTTCACTAACTTTCATTCCTTCTTGCATCTTAAGCCTTTCACCTTATTTTCTTTCTGCTTGAAGAATACCTTTGGAATTTTCTTTAATGTGGGCATGCTGATGTTAACTTATCCACGTTTTGTTTGTCTGAAAACAAAAGGTCTTTGCTCATTCATGATGTTTTTCCTCAGCATAGAGTTCTGGGTTGCCATGTGTTTTCTCTCTATAATTTAAATATATCATCTTATTGTCTTTTTTTTTATTATCGTAGGGTTGTCGCTATTTCTCTAGAGAAGTCATCAGTCAGTTTTTTTGTTTGTCCTTTAAAGATAATCTCTTCTATTCTTTAAGTAGTTTTAAATTATTTGTTTTTTGTGGGGTTTTTTGTCTTTAGCTTCAGCAGTTCTACTATGATGTACCTAGATACGAATTTCTTTGTATTTACCCTACATGGGTCTTATAAGGAAACCCTGGTGGCGTAGCGGTTAAGTGTTATGGCTGCTAAGCAAAACGTCAGCGGTTCGAATCCACCAGGCGCTCCTTGGAAACTCTACGGAGCAGTTCTACTCTGTCCTGTAGGGTCGCTTTGAGTCAGAATCGACTCGATGGCAGTGGGTTTTTTTTTTTTTTGGTTTGGGTTTTGTAAGTCTTCTAGGATCTGTGACTTGATATCATTAATCATTTGAAGAAAATTCTCAGCCATAATCTCAGTTTTTCTGCCTCATTCTTTTTCTTCCTTCTTAATCTTATGCTAGATATTCTCATTGTATTCTCTATATCTTATTCCTTTTTATATTTTATATATTTTTTCTTTTGTCTATGCCTCTATTTTCTTCCAACATATCTTCCAGTTCACTAAATCTCTCTTCAGCATTTTTAATCTGCTGTTATATACATGCATTAAGATTTTAACTTCAGCTATAGTTTTCAGTTGACTTTCTAAGTTGATCTTTTTCTTAGTTTCTAGTTTTTTGCCAAATTTCTAAGTCTTGCCTTTATTTCTTTGAACATAATAGAGTTATTTCAGTGTCTTTGTCTGATAGCTCAAATATCTAGTTTTTCTGTGGATCTCATTCTGTTATTTGTTGTTTCTACAGGTTTCACTCTTTTTTTTCTTTTTTAAAAAAATTGTTGATTATATTAGAGAGGCGAGGCCAAGATGGCAGAGTAGTGAGACGCCGCCAGTCATCCCTCTTACAAAAAAGACCAGAAAAAACAAGTGAAGCAAGTATATTTATGACAAGCTAGGAGCCCTGAGCATCAAAGGCAAAGTTAGAAAATGGACTCAGCGGCAGGGGGAGGGAGAGACTATTCAGAAGTGGAGAGGAGTTACTGGACCTGAACAGCCAGGAACCCTCAGGCACCGTTCCCTGGAGCGACTGCAGCGGGGCTGGCAGTAGTGTTCCAGAGGCGTTTAGCTCACGGAAAGACTGCAAGTTGCACAGACTACTCACACCTCCAGAACAAGAGAAGAACGGCACTCTCAGCAAAAGCTAATTACTTGTGTTTATTTTACCACGCCCTCAGCCCCCAAGCTGGCTTCAGTGGCTGTCAACTTCCCTGGGCCTGAGATAGGCCCTGGTACCACTCTGAGCCATTTTTCCATCCTTGAAGAAGGTATAAGTTCACAACTGGGGGAAAGATAATCTGCCAGCTCAATTAAGCTGGGGAGCTCAGGACAGAAGCAGCTCTTGTTCAGGCACAAACAGTCCATGGGCTTTGAATACCTTTCACCCCAGCATGGACCTGCGTGGGCCCATTTCAGGAGAACAGGCCCTTGTTGCCAGACTGCAATGGTTTCAGCTGGACGGTGGAAAGATGGGTGTTTGATGTTTGACACTGCTTTGCCTATTAAACAGGGTCTTCACCTACCCACATCAGGGGCCTAAGGACTGCTGGCTCCACCCACAATACCTGGCCACCTGTGACAGGGCTCCAAGGATAAGTAGTACCGCCCAGAACTTACAACCAAAAGCATTGGGTACCCATCGCCCTTCTGCAGAACCCACCCGTGTGCTCTACAGAACAGGGATGCACTTTCCTCACAGACACTCAGAGCACAGCTGTCAGACCCCTGCCTTGATCAGAGCCTGACCCCCTACTGCAGCCAGATACTTCTGCCTACACCAATAACCCCTGCCCCTCTAAGACTGTAGGACAGAGCCCGTACCACACACTTTATGACCAACTACCTGGGCACCTGAGTTGAATCCATACAAGAAAAGTAAATGAACTCCTAGGCTCATATACCTGGTAACAGTGCTAGCCATCTGGTGATAGTACATTAGAGCTTCAAAGGTGAAAATAATCAACCTAGCGCACTCAAGCAGCTTATTTGGGTATACCAAAACTAAACAAAGCAAGAAGCTAGGATACAAAAAGCAAGCATAAAATAAACTGATACAATAACTTACAGATTGCTCAGAGACAACAGTCAATATGAAATCACATAAAGAGGCAGACACAGGAGCAGGACCAAGATGGCTCACTAGGTAGAAGCTTCCGCTTATCTCTCTTGAAACAAAGACTCGAAAAAACAAGTGAATCAATTACATAAAGGACAATTTACAAACCCTGACCATCAAACACAGAACTAAGGAGTTGACCTGAGTGACAGGGGAGCAAAAAGCCACACTGCAGCAGGGACCACTTCTGGAGCCAGTGTCCCATGCCACAGCCTTGAGCCCTCACGGTTCCCTGGTGCCAGAGTGGTGGGGCTGATTGTGGCTTACTGAGACAGGGAAGCACGGATGAAGGCCTAACCCTCAGGAAGAACCTCGGAGGAGACCCAGGCAGCACACACAGGCTCCACACAGACGCGGCTGACAGGGAAATGAAAAACCATGGGGAAGCAGCGACTGGTTTTGGAGCCTGGAGTGCAGCGTCCCAGAAAGGAAACCTTGGTGCTGGGCTTGGGACTAAGTGTGGGGGAGCTGATTGCAGCTTCCTGAGACGGTGTGAGCATGGACGCAGCCCTAACCCTCTGGGACAGTCTCAGCAGGGATCTAGCCACCACACACAAGCTACACAATGCTCTGGAATCTCAGAAAAAACAGTCCTCACCAAACAACATAAGTAAACTTTGTATATTTTGCCAGGCTACTCTCTTCTATATATCTGATTCCACCCCTCATTGCCCCAGCCAGCTTCATTAACATTGGAATTCTCTGTGCTAGAGAGTGAAGTGCACTGCTCGATTTTTTTTCTTCTTTCTTTTCTAACCCATTCCCCTGGCCTGAGAAAAGCAGCATTTAACAATCAAAGAAAAAATCCTTCCCTGACTTCCCTAAACTGGAATAACAATACAGAATCAGCTCCATCCAGGCATTAAGAGACCCATAGTCTTTGGCTTTTACCCTACAGGTAACTAGGTGGCTATTATAATGCAAAGGCGATTCTGATAGAGATCTCACCATGATTATTTTAGCTCGGCAGTGGAAAGGCAAGTTTTGGAGATCAGATACCTCTCTACCTACTAAACAGAGCCCTCGCTGATCCACACCAGCGAACTGAGGGCTGAGACTCCACCCACACCACCTAGCCACCTGCTAGAGGGGTCTGAGAATAGTGACATCTCCCAAGCATTGGGTGCCTAAGATACAGCTGCAGAGCCCACCCACCAGAGCACTCTAGAGAATAGAGCCACACCTACCTCACTGACACTTGAAGGAAGGCTGTCAGCATCCTGCCCTCCTCGAAATGTGACCCCCTGCCACTAATAGAAACTGGTGCATACAACCATCACCACTACTCCTCTAAGATAATAGGTGAGAGCCTACACCACACACTAGGTGACCAGCTATCAGGACACCTGAGCTGATTCTATTCAAGAATAGTGAATGGGCTCATACAATTATATACCTGGTAACAGCTCAGGCAAGCTGCTAATAGGACGTAAGTGATTCAAAACCTACAGCAATCACCATACCACAATCTAGTAGCCCATCTGAGTGTATTGTAACAGAACAAAACAACAAGATAAGACTCAGTGAGCAAATATAAAAGAAAATATTACAAAATCTTATAGATGGCTCAGAGACAGCAGTCGACATCAAATCACATGAAGAAGCAGACCATGATTGCTTCTACAAACCCCCAAATCAAAGAATCAAAATCATTCCTGGATGTAGATACATTCCTAGAATTGCCAAATATAGAATATAAAACAATTGTATACAGAATGCTTCAAGACATCAAGAATGACCTCACAAATGAAATAAGGCAATCTACAGAAAAAGCCAAGGAATACACGGGTAAAGCAGTTGAAGAAATCCAAAAGGTTAATCAAGAACATAGTGAAAAAATTAATAAGCTGTAAGAATCCATAGAGAGACAGCATTCAGAAATCCAAAAGATTAACAATAAAGTCACACAGACAACTCAATAGGAAGTCAGAGGAGCAGACTCGAGGAACTGGAATGCAGAGTGGGGGAGCTGGAAGATAAGACAATTGACACAAATATAGTTGAAGAAAAATCAGATAATAGAATTTAAAACTATGAAGAAACCCTAAGAATCATGGGGGACTCTATCAAGAATAATTTGCGTGTGACTGGAGTTCCAGACAGGGAGGGGTAACAGAAAATACAGAGAGAATAGTGGAAGATCTGATGGCAGAAAAATTCCCTGGCACCATGAAAGATGAAAAGATATCTACCCAAGATGTTCATCGAACCTCATACAAGATAGACCCCAAAAGAAAATCACCAAGACATATCATCAAACCTGCCAAAACCAAAGATAAAGAGAAAAATTTAAAAGCACCCAAGGATAAACGAAAAGTTACCTACAAAGGAGAATCAATAAGTTTGCACTATTCGGCAGAAACCATGCAGGCAAGAAGGCAATGGAATAACATATATAGAGCACTCAAAGAAGAAAAACTGTCAGCCAAGAATCATATATCCAGCAAAACTCTAAAACCTGAAGGTGAAATTAAGATATTTACAGATAAACACAAGCTTAGAGAATTTGCAAAAACCAAACCAAAACTGCAAGAATTACTAAAGGAAATTCTTTGGTCAGAAAATCAATAATATCAGATTCCAACACAACACAAGGTCACAGAACAAAACATCCTGATATCAACTCAGATAGGGAAATCACAAAAACAAAATAAGATTAATTAAAAAAAAACTGCTCAAAACAGGGAATCATTGATGTGATTATGTAAAAGATTACAATAGACAAAAAAGAGGGACTAAAATACAGGAGGCATAGATCTTACATATGGAGAGGAAACCAAGGCGATACAGGACAAAACAACTTAGGTTTTTACTTAGTCAAACCGGGGTAAATATTAAGGTAACCACAACGAGGTCTAACAATTCCATACTTCAAAATAAAAACCAAGATAAACATAACGACTCACCAACATAAACTCAGATACTATAAAAAGGAGGAACACACATTCTACAAAGAAAAACTCAGCACAAAAAAGTAAATGGAAAAATGAAATTGTCAAAAACAGGCATCAAAATGACAGCACTAAACTCATACTTATCTATAATTATATTTAATGTAAATAGACTAAATTCACCAATAATGAGACAGAAAGTTGCAGACTGGATAAAAAAAACACGATCAGTCCGTATGCTGCCTAAAAGAGACATGCCATAGACGTAGAGACACAAATAAACTAAAACTGAAAGGATGGATAAAAATATATCAAGCAAACAACAATCAAAAAAAGACCAGGAGAGGCAATATCAATTTCCAACAAAATAGACTTTAAAGTTAAATCCACCACAAAGGATAAAGAAGGACACTACATAATGATTAAAGGGACAATTTACCAGGAAGATATAACTGTATTAAATATTTATGCACCCAATGATAGGGCCGCAACATTCATAAAACAAACGTTAACAGAATTAAAAAGTGAGACAGACACCTCCACAATTATAGCAGGAGACGTCAACACAACACTCTCGGTGAAGGATAGGAAATGCAGTAAGAAGCTCAATAGAGACACGGAAGATCTAATTGCTACAATTAAACAACTTCACTTCATAGACTTATACAGAACACTCCACACAACAGCTGCAAACTATAATTTCTTTTCTAGTGCACATGAAACATTCTCCAGAATAGATCACATATGAGGTCATAAACCAAGCCTTTACAGAACCCAAAACACTGAAATATTACAAAACATCTTCTCTGAACGAAAGACCATAAAAGTAAAAATCAATAACAGAAAAACCAGGGAAAAGAAATCAAATGCTTGGAAACTGCACAATACCCTGCTCAAAAAAGACTGGGTTATGGAAGACCTTAAGGAGGGAATAAAGAAATTCACAGAATTCAACGAGACTGAAAACACTTCCTATGAAAACCTTTGGGACATGGTGAAAGCAGTGCTCAGAGGTCAATTTATATCAATAAAGGCACACATATTAAAGAACAGCCAAAATGAAAGAACTGTCCCTACAACTTGAACAAACAGAAAGAGAGCAACAAAAGAAACTGTCAGGCACCAGAAGAAAGCAAAAAATAAAAACTACAGCAAAATTAAATGAATTAGAGAATAGAAAAACAATCGAAAGAGGTAACAAGGCCAAAAACTGCTTCTTGGAAAAAATTAACAAAATTGATAAACCATTGGCCAGACTGACTAAAGAAATACAGGAAAAGAAACCAATAATCCAAATAAGAAATGGGATGGGCCATATCACAACAGATCCAACTGAAATTAAAACAATCATAACAGATTACTACAAAAAATTGTACTCTAACAAATTTGAAAACCTAGAAAAAATGGATGAATTCCTAGAAACACACTACCTACCTAAACTAACACAAACTGAAGTACAACAACTAAATAAACTCTTAACAAAAAAAGAGATTGAAAATGTAATCAAAACACTCCCAACAAAAAAAAGCCTTGGCCCTGACGGCTTCACTGCAAAGTTTTACCAAACTTTCAGGGAAGACTTACCACTACTACTGAAGGTATTTCAAAGCATAGAAAAGGACGGAATACTACCTAACTCCTTCTATGAAGCCAGCATAACCCTGATACCAAAACCAGCTAAAGACAACACAAAAAAAAGAAAATTACAGACCTATATCCCTCATGAACATAGATGCAAAAATCCTCAAGAAAATTCTAGCCAACAGAATTCAACAACATATGAAAAAAAAATCCACCATAACCAAGTAGGATTTATACCAGGTATGCAAGGTTGCTTCAATATTAGAAAAACAATTAATGTAATCCAGCACATAAAAAAAAAGACAAGAACCACATAATTTTATCAATTGATGCAGAAAAGGCATTTGACAAAGTCCAACACCCACTCATGATAAAAACTCACAGCAAAATAGGAATAGAAGGAAAATTCCTCAATATAATAAAGGGTATTGATACAAAGCCAATACCCAGCATCATCCTAAATGGAGAGAGCCTGAAAGCATTTCCCTTGAGAACGGGAAACAGACAAGGATCCCCTTTATCACTGCTCTTATTCAACATTGAGCTAGAGGTCCTAGCCAGAGCAACTGGGCTAGACAAAGAAATAAAGGGCATCCAGATTGGTAAGGAAGAAATAAAATTATCTCCATTTTCAAACGACATTATCTTATACACAGAAAACCCTGAGGAATCCTCAAGAAAACTATTAAAACTAATAGAAGGGTTCAGCAAAGTTTCCGATTACGATATAAACATACAAAATCAGTTGGATTCCTCTATATCAACAAAAAGAACATTGAAGAGAAAATCACCAAATGAATACCATTCACAGCAGCCCCCAAGAAGATAAAATACTTAGGAATAAACCTTACCAAAAATGTAAAAGAGCTATACCAAGAAAACTACAAGGTACTACTGCAAAAAAACAAAAGGGACCTACGTAATTGGAAAAACATACCTTGCTCATGGATAGGAAGACAACATTGTAAAATTGTCCGTTCTACTAAAAGCCATCTATAGATACAATGTACTTCCGATCCAAATTCCAATGACATTTTTTAAAAAGATGGAGAAACAAATCACCAACTTCATATGGAAGGGAAAGAAGTCGCGGATAAGTAAAGCATTACTAAAAAAGAACAAAGTGGGAGGACTCACTCTTCCTCATATTACAACCAATTATACTGCCACAGTAGTCAAAACAGCCTGGTACTGGTACAACAACAGACACATAGACCAATGGAACAGAATTGAGAATCCAGATAGAAATCCATCCACATATGAGCAGCTGATATTTGCCAAAGGCCCAGTGTCAGTTAATTGGGGAAAAGATAGTCTTTTTAACAAAAGGTGCTGCCGTAACTGTATACCCATCTGCAAAAAATGAAACAGGACCCATACCAGGACCCCTACCACACACCATGCACAAAAACTAACTCCAAATGAATCAAAGACCTAAACATAAAATCTAAAACGATAAAGATCATGGAAGAAAAAATAGGGACAACATTAGGAGACCTAATACATGGCATAAACAGAATACAAAACATTACTAAAAATGATGAAGAGAAACCAGATAACTGGGAGCTCCTAAAAATCAAACACCTATGCTCATCTAAAGACTTCACCAAAAGAGTAAAAAGACCACCCACAGACTGGGAAAAAGTTTTCAGCTAAGACATCTCTGCCCGGTGCCTGATCTCTAAAATCTACATGACTCTGCTAAAACTCAACCACAAAAAGACAAACACCCCAATTAAAAAATGGGCAAAGGATATGAACAGACACTTCACTAAAGAAGACATTCAGGCAGCTAACAGATACATGAGGAAATGCTCTCGATCATTAGCCATTAGAGAAATGCAAATCAAAAAACTACAATGAGATTCCATCTCACTCCAACAAGGCTGGCATTAATCCAAAAAACACAAAATAATAAATGTTGCAGAGGCTGTGGAGAGACTGGAACTCTTATACACTGCTGGTGGGAATGTAAAATGGTATACAACCACTTTGGAAGTCAATTTGGCGCTTCCTTAAAAAGTTAGAAATAGAAATACCATACAACCCAGCAATCCCACTCCTCGGAATATATCCTAGAGAAATAAGAGCCTTCACACAAACACATATATGCACATCTATGTTTATTGCAGCACTGTTTACAATAGCAAAAAGATGGAACCAACCAAGGTACCCATCAATGGATGAATGGATAAATAAGGTATATTCACACAATGGAATATTACACATCAATAAAGAACAGTGATGAATCTGTGAAACACTTCATAACATGGAGAAACCTGGAAGGCATTATACTGAGTGAAATTAGTTGCAAAAGGTCAAAAAGTGTATAACACCACTATTATAAGATCTTGAGAAATAGTTTAAACTGAGAAGAACATATTCCTTTGTTGTTACGAGAGGGGGGAGGGAGGGAGGAGAGGGGAGGGGTATTTACTAAAGAGACAGACAAGAACTACTTTGGGTGAATGGAAGGACAACACTCAACACAGTGGAGGTCAGCACAACGGGACTAAACCAAAGCAAAGAAGTTTCCTGAATAAACTGAATGCTTTGAAGGTCAGCAAAGCAGGGGCAGGGGTTTGGGGACCATGGTTTCAGGGGACATCTAAGTCAACTGGCATAATAAAATCTATTAAGAAAACATTCTGCATCCCACTTTGAAGAGTGGCATCTGGGATCTTAAATGCTAGCAAGCAGCCATCTCAGATGCATCAATGATTCTCAACCCACCTGGATCAAGGGAGAATGGAGAACACCAAGAACATAAGATAATAACGAGCCTAACAGACAGAAAAGACTACCTGAACTAGAGACTACATCATCCTGAGACCAGAAGAACTAGATAGTGCCGGGCCACAACCAATGACTGCCCTGACAGGCAACATAACAGAGATCCCTTGAGGGAGCAGGAGAACAGTGGGATGCAGACCCCAAATTCTCATAAAAAGACCAGACTTAATGGTCTGACTGAGACTGGAAGGACCCCAGTGATCATGGCCCCCACACCTTCCGTTTACCCACTACGGGAACCATCCCCAAAGCCAGTTCATCAGACATGGATTGGACTAGACAATGGGTTGGAGAGGGATGCTGGTGAGGCGTGAGCTACTTGGTTTGGGTGGACACTTGAGACAATGTTGGCATCTCCTGCCTGGAAGCGAGATGGGTGGGTAGAGGGGCTTAGAAACTGGCAAAATGGTCACGAAAAGAAAGAGTGGAAGGAGGGAGTGGGCTGTCCCATTAGGGGGAAAGTAATTGGGAATATGTAACAAATTGTGTATAAGTTTTTATGTGAGAGACTGGCTTGATCTGTAAACTTTCACTTAAAACACAATAAAAATTATTAAAATAAAAAAAAAAAGAAGCTGACCCATGATTGCTTCAACAAGCTCTCAGAACAAAGACTCAAGCAATCTTCTGGATGAAGGTGCAATCCTGGAATTACCAGATGCAGAATACAAAAGATTAATATACAGAACTCTTAAAGACATTAGGAAGGAAATGAGGCAAGATGCAGAACAAGCCAAGGAACACAAAGATAAAGCAGCCGAAGAAATTAAAAGGGTTACTCAAGAACATAATTAAAAATTTAATAAGCTGCAAAAAACCATAGAGAGACTGCAATCAGAAATTCAGAAGATTAACAATAAAATTACAGAATTAGAAAACTCAATAGAAAGTAGGAAGAGCACAATTGAAGAACTGGAAGGCAGAATTACTGAGACTGAAGATAAAACTCTTGGGACTAATATATTTGAAGAGAAAGCAGATAAAAGAATCTTAAATGAAGAAATCCAAAGAATCATGTGGGACTTTATCAAGAGAAATAACTATGAGTGATTGCAGTACCAGAACAGAGAGAGCTAACAGAAAATACAGAGGGAGCTGTTGAAGATTTGTTGGCAGAAAACTTCCCTGATATCATGAAAGATGCTCATCAAAATCCATATAAGGTATATCTCAAAAGAAAGTGACCGAGACATATAATAATCAAACTTGCCAGAATCAAATATAAAGAGAATTTTAAGAGAGGCTAGGGATAAAGGAAGTCACCAACAAAGGAGAGTAAATAATAATAAACTTGGACTACTCAGCAGAAATCATGGAGGAAAGAAGGCAATGGGATGACTTATACAAAATACTGAAGGAAAAAAATTGCCAGCCAGGAATCAAACCATAACCCTGGCCCTCTAACTCTAGCCCCTAAGCCCTAAGCCCCAAAGCCCCTAAGACCCTAAGCCCTTAGGTCCTAACCCCCAAGGCCCTAAACTCTAAATCTAACCCAAACCCTAACCCCTATACCCTAAAACCTACAACCTAAACACCTACACCCCAAAACACTACACACCAAAACCCTACACTCTAAACTCTATACTCTAAGCCCCAAACCCTAAACCCAAACCTCAAACCCCAAAGCCCAAACACTAAACCTAACCATAAACCCTAAACCCTAACACCTAACCCTAACCACCCTAACCCTAACGACCCTAATCCTAACCCTCGAACCCTAACCCTCTAACGCTAACCTGAAACCCTAACCCAAAACCCTAACCCTCTAACTCTAACCCTCTAACCATAGCCCTAAACCTAACCCCAACCCCCAAACCCAACTCCAAACCCTAAACCTCAAATCCCTAGCCCTAAACCTAAGAATGAGCCTAAGCCTAACCCTATCACTTAACCTTAAACCATAACACTTAAAACCCTAACACCCTTAGCCCTAACACATTTAACCCGAACACCCTAAACACCAAAACCCTAAACACTAACACGCGTAACCCCAACCTCTAACCCTAACCCCTAAACTTAAACGCTAAACCATCGAACCCTCTAACCCTAATACCCTAACCCTAAACCCTAACCCCAGCCCCCAGTCCAAACCCTCACTCTAAGCCTTAAACCCTAAACCTTAAGCCCTAAACCCTAGGCTCTAAGCCCTAAGCCCTAAACCCTAAGTTCTAAAACCCTAAACAAACCCTAAGTCCTAAAACCCTAAACTCTAAGCCCTAAACCTAACCCTCTAACCCTAAACCCTGAAACCTAACCCCAAACCCATCCCAAACCCCTAAACCTGAACCCCTAAACCCTAGCCCTAACCCCTAACCCTAAACCTCTAAACCATACCCCTAATCCTCTAACCCTAAACCTCAAACCCTATCCCTCTAACCCTAAGTCTCTAACCCTAACCACAACACCAACCCCAACTTCTGAACCCTGAAACCCTAACCCCCTAACCCGCTAACCCTAAGACTCTGAACCCTAAGCCTAAACCCTCGAACCCTAAACCCTAACCTTTACCCCCTCACACCCTCACCTTCTCACTCCCTCACTCTATAATCTTCTCAACCTCTAACCCCCTCACCCTCTAACCCCTCACCCTCTAACTCCCTCAATCTCTAACCCCCAACCCCCTAACACCCACCCTCTAACCCAAACCACATATCCCAAACAAACCCAACACCAACCCCAACCCTAAACCTAAACCCTAACCCCTAAAACCTAACCCAAACCCTAACGACTAAACCCCAAAACACTAAACCCCCAAAACCCTAAACCCCAAACTGCAACCCCTAACACCTAACCTATAATTCCAAACTCTAACCTCAAACCCTAAACCTAACCCTAACACCTAACCCCAATCCAAAAACCCTAACCGAAAAACCCTAACACTAAACTCCAACCCCAAACCCTAACTCTAACAACCCTAACTCTAACATCCCTAACCCCAAACCCTAACCCTTTTTGTTAGCGGCCATAGCACTTATCCACTAGCCACCAGGGTTTCCATGAGCAGTCACAGGAATTGACATATGCACACCCGTGTTCACTGCAACATTATTCACAGTAGCAAAAAGACGGAAACAACCTCAGTGCTCATCCACGGAGGAACGGATAAACAACCTACGGTACATACACACAGTGGAACCCTACACGACAAAAAAGACCAATAATGAATCTCCGAAACATCTCACACCATGGATGAACCTGGAGCACATCACACTGACTAAGTCAATCACAAAACGACATACACAGTGAGAGACCACTATCATAAAATCTCATGAAAACATTTACGCACAGAAACAATCCTTGATGTTCACCAGGGAGACGGAGTGGGTAGAGAAAAGCTAACTAAACAATAACCAAAACAACGAAACCCACTGCCGTCAACTCGATTCCAGCTCATAGAGACCCTATAGAACAGATTAGAACTGCCCCATAGAGTTTCCAAGGAGTGCCTGGTGGATTCGAACTGCAGACCTTTGGTTAGCACCGGTGGCTCTTAACCACCACGCCACCAGGGTTTCCTACCAAACGACAGATATGTGGTAACTCTGGTGAAGGACGAGACAGTACACAAGACTGGGGAATCGACCTCAGCCTCACTCCAACCCTAACCATAACCCTAAACCACTTGTGCCCAAGCCTAGTAACCCCAGCCCTAACCCCAACCCCCAACCACCTAAAACCTATACCCCTAAACCTAACTCCCAAACCTCTAACCCCCAGACCTGAACCCCTAACACCAAACCCTAACCCCTAACCCTAATCCTCTAACCCTTCTGCATCTCTGGGCCTCTCGAGTCTCCGTCTATTTTCTCCCTCCAAATCCTACTAACACTCGGTGGAATTTTGAAGTTTCAGCTGTGCTTTGCTTCTTGTTGTCTCCACCGGTCCCATCAAGGCACTGCATCATTTGCTCTGCTTCACTATTGAGTTCCAGAACCATGGCTTAGAATCCCCTTACACTGAACTTCAGCGATTCGGCGCAAGGGCGCGTGAGGGCGCGCGCACCGCCGGTTCTGTTCTGCCCACCAGGCCCTCCGAGCATGGGAACCTCCTGGACCTAAGCCGGGACGACCTGGGTACCGCTCCAGTGGCGACAGCAGAAGCTTTTCTTCCCGAGGGACTCAACGCCCCAGGGCGCTCTCTCAATACTCCCATTAATGCTATGATTATCCTAACCCACTCCTTCTGCAAGACCTAGTGGGTCCTCGACCAGGCCCAGCCTTCACGACCCACACCCCCCCTGCCGTGGTCACGTAGAGGAACCTGCAGGGCCGCGCCCTCCCTGCCCAAGCTCTGCCCCTCCATACCCTGATGCCCTGCAGGCCTCTACGAGGTCCCCGCGCAGGGGAGAGCTGTCGCCCCGCACGAGGAGGGGGGGCCACGAGGAAACATTCGGAAACCACCCCCCAGGCATGAAGCCCACTGCCCCTATTGAGACCATGTGAGCAGGGCTGCCCCGCCGACTGGAGCCTGCAGGGCATCACTCACGTTTGTCAGCATCTCACCGCCCTCTGGGCTCGGGGTCCCAGAGCAGCCAATCCCCCCGGGGCGGGGGAGGCGGTCGGTCCGCAGGGGCTGGAAGATCGGGTTGGTGCCCATGGCCGGAGCACTTAAAACCCTTATAAACCCTCATAAACGGCCAGCTCCAGACCTTCAAATGTCAGCCCGAGAGACACCTAATCTCCTCCAACCTAAAAAAAAAAAAAAACCACACCTGTGGCCATCGAGTCAATTCTGACTCATAGCGACCCTATAGGACAGAGTAGAACTGCCCCACAGAGTTTCCAAGGAGCGCCTGGTGGATTCAAACTGCCAACCTTTTGGCTAGCAGCCTTAGCACTTAATCACTAGCCACCAGGGTAACCCACTAAACCCACTGCCACCAGAGTAGAGGCTCCAAATCCCGCCAGTGTGAGGAACCCTCAAATTCCCTCAGCACCAGAGACCGCGTCCACAGCGACCGGTACACAGCGCCGCACAAATGCTCAAGTTAACAAACAACATGGTTGCTCAGGACCCCTTCCTGCTACCCCCACCCCCGCCACCCAGAGGGGGAGCGGGACCGGCATCCACACTGTTAACACACACTGAATCGCTGCTTCCACAAGGAGTAGGATCCCCGCACTGCTCCACAGATTCCCAGGACCCCTTCCTTTCCAGGTGGGGCCGGGGCCGCGCCGACGCCCCAGCCCTGAGAGTAGACCAGCTGGGCGCGGGCGAGGGCGCGGGGTGCCTCAGCCTCCCAGGCACAGCGCCCAAAACAGTAAGGGGCAGCGGGGCCTTGGGCGGGGGATCGCTCTCTCCCCGTCCCTGGCACCCTACGGAGTCTGGTGGGGGTGGGACGACGAACGGGGGCCAGTGCCCCGTCCTCAGTCTGGAATGTCACCGCCCCCGGGCGAACTCTGGGCCTTGGTTTCCCCCTGGCACAGGGAGCAGGTGGGGGGTGGGGGGCAGGCGCCCATCCCCCAGCTTGGCCCGCAAACCTGCCCCAGGCAGAGTAGGGACCTTGGCGCAGCCCTGGACACGGCCTTTCTCCCCAAACCCTTCAAGCCCCCAGGCCCGAGGGCACTCCGCAGCTGGATCCCGCGGCTGGACCCCCCCCCCCGCAAATCTATGGGGATGCAAATTTCGCAGACCCCTAGAGTGGCTGTGTCCGCCCGGCCCCGCACCGTGTCCGCCCCTGGGGATCACTCGGGACGCGGTACGCTGGAGGGGGCGATGCAAGCTGCTAACCCAACGTCCGGACTCTCCAACCTCTGGAGCCCACGAGATGCTGGCACTGGAAACCGCCCTCCTGGCGCCTTCCCTCCACACCTTCGAGGGGCCGGGCTTGTTCAGTCTGGGAGCGGGTCCCTCCACCCACCTGCCGGAGTTTCATACCTTTCAGAAAACACGCACGGAAAGCAGCAGGAACAGCATCCTCTCTAAGGCGCGCCATCCAGCCCAGGCCCCTCACCACCCCACCGGGCGCTTCCGTGAGTAACTGGCTGGACGGCGTGGAACATGGCTGCTGGCCCCGCCCAGCGGCCGGGTGTGGGGCGGGCGTGGGGGGGTTGGGCCTCCAGAGGGGAGGGTGGGGTCTAGAAGCAAGGACTACGCCAAGGTGTAAGGGGTGAGGAGACAGAAGACGTCAGGAGAGGGCCCTCTCGCGTACAGAGTTAAGTATTGGAGGTGCAACGGTTAAGTGCTTGGCTAACTGAAAGGTGGGCCGTTGGAACCCACCAGCTCAGGGGTTGAAAAGATCTGGAGATGGGCTCCCATAAAGATTCTAACCAAACAAAATACAAACCAGTTGCTGTTGAATCAATTCAGACTCGTAGTGACCCTATAGGGCAGAGTAGAACTGCCCCATAGGGTTTCTAAGACTATAAGTCTTTACAGAAGCAGACTGCCATGTATTTCCGCCAAGAAGCAACTGGTGGATTTGAACTGTCCACCCTTTGGTTAGCAGCCGAGCTCTTAACCACCGTGCCACCGGGGCTGCACCATAAAACGCTGCAACCTAGGAAACCTTGTGAAGCAGTTCTAAGTTGTCATACAGGGTTGATATGAGTCAGAATCTCCTGATGGCACACAACCATGATTGTACTAAGAAAAATTCCTCCAAGCATCTGCCTACATGACCCCTGAAGCACACATGCATGCACGCTATCAAAGCAGTGCAGCCAAAGACAGGAAATTGGGATAGAGACATTATAGACTGCACACTGAAAAGTGATTTCTGAGGGACATGCAGCTCAAGCGGAGGAGGTAGCATACAACTAAATGCCCTTCTCCTTCTATTGTTCAATGGTCTTCAGAAAGAATGTGTCCCAGGAATTAACTGTAGCCCAGGATAACTTGAAGACAGCAAATACAGAGGACCGGTCAGGATGCTTCTGCAGTGGTCAGGGAGAGCAGTGATGGTGGTAGTGCAGGTGGGAACAGTGGGCAGGCTTGAGGTGTACTTTGGAGCTTGAGCTGCCAAGAATTGCTGGTCAATCAGACGTATGGGATGAGGGGAATGGAGAATCAAAGGTGACTTCTGGAATTCAGGCTACCATGAGAGCATGGTCACCAGAGCCATTCTCTACCATGTGGAAAACCATGGAGGAACAAACTTGAGAAAATGACCAAAAGATTTTTTCTGGACATGTTAGATTTGGATGTCTGAGGTCATCCAAGTGTGGAGAACAGTTTCCAGCTGTGGATACCACTCTGAGGTAGAATAGTTTTCCAGGTTCTAAGAATTTGGAGATCATCAGCCTATAGCTGATTTGAAAGCCACTGGTGGTGCAGTGGTTATGCATTTGGCTGCTACCAAAAGGTCTGCAGTTTGAATCTACCAGTCGCTCCTTGGAAACCCTGTGGGGAAGCTCTACTCTGTCCTGTACGGTCCCTATGAGTCAGAATCCACTCGATAGCGACTTCTTTTTGTTTCATTTTGTTTTAATACTAAGCTCAGAAAAGTTGTGTGTCAGGGTTGTATTTTTTCACAATACTTATTCAAGCAGTTCGAATCTACCAGCCACTCCTTGGAAACCCTATGGGTCAATTCTACTCTGTCCTTTAGGGTCGCTATGAGATAGAATTGACCCAACAGCAATGGACTTAGAACTTGGACTTAGAGGAGCCCTTTCTTTGTCAAAGCTGAAAGTTTTACTTCATACTTTTTAAAAACTGCCATGTCTCATGCTACGTGGCTACACTTACAGGAGCATTTTTGGTGCTAACTTGACTTGTTCTTGGTGAAGGGCTCTGTATTCATTTTCTAGGGCTGCCATAGTAAATCACCAAAAACTCAGTGTCTTTAAAAAAACATATAATCCATACAGTCCAAGAAGCTGGATCATATGAAGAAGAAGGGGCACCAGGATTGGAGGAAGACTCATTAACAGCCTAGACATGCAGATGACACAACCTTGCTTACTGAAAGTGAAGAGGACTTGAAGCACTTACTGATGAGGATCAAAGACTTCAGCCTTCAGTATGGATTACACTTCAACATAAAGAAAACAAAAATCCTCGCAACTGGAACAATAAAAAAATCACAATAAACAGAGAAAATACTGAAGTCGTCAAGGACTTCATTTTACTTGGATCCACAGTCAACACCCATGGAAGCAGACTTCGAGAAATCAAATGACATATTTTATTGGGCAAATCTGCTACAAAAGACCTCTTTAAAGTGTTAAAAATCAAAGATGTCACTTTGAGGACTAAGGTGTGCCTAAACCAAGCCATGATATTTTCAGTCGCCTCATATGCATGCTAAAGCTGGACAATGAATAAGGAAGACAAAAGAACTGAAACTTGAATTATGTTGTTGGTGAAGAATAATGAATATGCCAAGGACTGCTAGAAGAATGAACACACCTGTCTTGGAAGAAGTACAGCCAGAATGCTCCTTAGAAAACTGGGTGGCAAGACTTGGTCTCACGTACTCTGGACATATTATCAGGAGGAATCAGTCCCTGGAAAAAGACATCGTGCTTGGTAAAGTAGAGAGTCAGTGAAAAAGACAAAGATCCTCAATGAGACAGATTGAGACGGCGGCTGCAACAGTGGGCTCAGACATAGCAATGAGAAAGGCCCAGGGCTGGGCACTGTTCCGTTCTGTTGTACACAGGGTCACTATGAGTTGGAACTGACCCAACAGCACCTAACAACAACATCATAAACTCACTAGATCTCCTGGGGATAGAATGTCATATTCACTGTGGAGTAGATAGTTTGTCTGTTTGTTTACCATATTTACTAATACTATGATTTACATTTGATAACTTCCACAATCAGTTGGATCGCGTTTCTTTGGAGTGGACACAAACGTGCATCTCCTGCAGTCTGTTGGCCAGGTAGCTAGCTTCCAAATTTCTTTGCATAGTGGAGTGGGCATGAACAGTGCTGCATCTGTTTGTTGAAACAACTCAGTGGATGTTCTGTCAGTTCCTGGAGCCTTGTTTTTCGCCAGTGCCTTCAGTGTAGCTTGGACTTCTTGCTTCACTACTACCAGTTCTTCATCATGTGCCACCTCATGAAACGACTGAAAGCTGACCATTTCTTTTGGTACTGTGACTCTGTGTATTCTTTGCATCTTTTGTGTGCGTGTGCTTTAAGTGAAACTTTACAAATCAAGTCAGTCTCTCATACAAAAATTTGTATACAGCTTGCTATGTACTCCTAGTTCCTCTCCCACCAATGAGACAGCACACTCCTTCTCTCAACCCTGTATTCCCCGTGTCCATTCAGCCACTTTCTGTCCCCCTCTGCCTTCTCGTCTCCCCTCCAAACGGGAGCTGCCCACATAGTCTCATGTGTCCACTTGAGACAAGAAGGTCACTCCTCACCACTATCATTTTCTATCCTATAATCCAGTCCAATCCCTGTCTGAAGAGTTGGCTTTGGGAATGGTTCCAGTCTTGGGCCAACAGAAGGTCTGGGGACTATGACCTCCAGGGTTCCTCTAGTCTCAGTCAGATCATTAAGTCTGATTTTTTTTTATGAGACTTTGAGGTCTGCATCTCACTGTTCTCGTGCTCCATCAGGGATGCTCTGTTTCGTTCCCTGTCGGGGCAGTCTTCGGTTGTAGACGGGCACCATCTAGTTCTTCTGGTCTCAGGCTGATGTAGTCTTGGATTTACGTGGCCATTTCTGTCTTCTGGACTCATAATTACCTTGTATCTTTGGTGTTCTTCATTCTCCTTTGCTCCAGGTGGGTTGAGACCAATGGATGCATCTTAGATGGCCGCTTGATAGTGTTTTTAAGACTGCAGACGCCACTCACCAAAGTGGGATGCAGAATGTTTTCTTAATAGATTTTATTATGCCAATTGACCTAGATGTCCCCTGAAAACATGGTCCCCCAACTGCTGCCCCTGCTACTCTGGCCTTTGGAGCATTTGGTTTATTCAGGAAACTGCTTTTGATTTAGTCCATTTATGCTGACCTCTCCTTTATTGTATGTTGTCTTTCCCTTCACCTAAAATAGTTCTTGTCTACTATCTAGATTTGCAAATATCCTTCTCCCTCCCTTTCTCCCCACCCTCATAACTATCAAAGAATATTTTCTTCTCTGTTTAGACTATTTCTTGAGTTCTTATAATAGTGGTCTCATACAATATTTGTCCTTTTGCAACTGACTAATTTCACTCAGCATAATGCCCTCCAGATTCCTCCAAGCTATGAAATATTTCACGGATTCATCATTGTTCTTGATCTGTGTGAAGTATTCCATCGTGTGAATGCACCACAATTTATTTATCCATTCATCTGTTGATGGGCACCTTGGTTACTTCCATCTTTCTGCTATTGTAAACAGTGCTGCAATGAACATGGTTGTGCATGCATCTGTTCATATACAGGCTCTTATTTCTCTAAGATAGATTCCAAGGAGTGGGATTGCCATATCCTATTGTAGTTGTATTTCTAGCTTTTTAAGGAAGTGCCAGATTGATCTCCAAAGTGGCTGCACCATTTTAAATTCCCACCAGCAGTGAATAAGTGTTCCAGGCTCTCTACAACCTCTCCAACATTTATTATTTTGTGATTTGGCATTAATGGCAGCCTTGCTAGAGTGAGATGGTGTCTCGTTGTAGTTTTGATTTACATTTCTCTAATGGCTAATGATTGTGAGCATTTCCTCATGTATCTGTTACCTGCCTGAATGTCTTCTTCGTTGAAGTGCCTGTTCCTATCCTTTGCCCATCTTTAAAATGGATTATTTGTCTTTTTGTTATTGAGTTTTTGCAATATCATGTAGATTTTAGAGATCAGAGGCTGATCGGAAATGTTATAGCTAAAAACTGTTTCCCAGTCTGTAGGTAATCAGTTTACTCTTCTGGTGAAGGCTTGGGATGAGCATAAGTGTTTGATTTTTAGGAGTTCTCTTTTCTCTTTGGGTGCTTGCACATTGTTAGCAATGTTTTTTGTACTGTTTATGCTACATATTTTTTTTTTTTTATTAGGGCTCCTAGTGTTGTCCCTGTTTTTTCTTCCATGATTTTTATCATTTTAGATTTCATATTTAGGTCTTTGATCCATTTTCAGTTAGTTTTTGTGCATGGTGTGAGGTATGGATCTTGTTTCATTTTTTTGTGGAGGGATATCCAGTTATGCCAGCACCATTTGTTAAAGAGGCTGTCTTTCCCCCATTTAACTGACTTTGAGCCTTTATCAAATATCAGCTAATAAGTGAATGGATTTATGTCTGGTTTCTCAGTTCTGTTCCATTGGTCTATGTGTCTGCTGCTGTACCGGTACCAGGCTGTTTTCACTACTATGGTGGTATAATAAGTTCTAAAATCAGGTAACGTGATGCCTCCCACTTTGTTCTTCTTTTTCAGTAATGCTTTATTTATCTGGGGCCTCTTTCCCTTCTATATGAAGTTGGGGATTTGTTTCTCCATCACATTAAAAAATGTCCTTGGAATTGGGATTGGAATTGCAGCATTATCTATAGATCGCTTTCAGTAGAAGAGACATTTTTACAATGTTCAGAGTTCCTATCTATGATCAAGGTATGTTTGTCCACTTACGTAAGTCTCTTTTGGTTTCTTGTAGTAGTGTCTTGTAGTTTTCTTTGTATAGGTCTTTTATGTCTCTGGTTACAATTATTCCTAGTATTTTATCTTCTTGGGGGCTACTGTAAATGGTATTGATTTGGTGATTTCCTCTTCAATGTTCTTTTTGTTGGTGTAGAGGAATCCAACTGATTTTTGTAGGTTTATCTTGTATCCTGATATTCTGCTGAACTATTAGTTTTAGTAGTTTTCTTGAGGATTCTTTAGGGTTTTCTCTGTATAAGATCGTGTTATCTGCAAATAGAGATACTTTTATTTCTTCTTTACCAATCTGGATGCCCTTTATTTCTTTATCTGGCCTAATTGCTCTGGCTAGGACCTCCAGCATACTGTTGAATAAGAGTGGTGATAAAGGGCATCCTTGTCTGGTTCCCGATCTCAAGGGAATGCTTTCAGGCTCTCTCCATTAAGGGTGATGTTGGCTGTTGGCTTTATATAAATGCCCTTTATTGTGTTGAGGAATTTTCCTTCTATTCCTATTTTGCTGAGAGTTTTTCTCATGAACGGGTGTTGGACTTTGTCAAATGCCTTTTCTGCATCAGTTGATAAGATCCTGTGGTTCTTGTCCTTTGTTTTACCTATATGGTGGATTACTTCGATTGTTCTTCTAATGTTGAACCATCTCTGCATACCTAGTATGAATCCCACGTGGTCATGGTGAATTATTTTTTTTGACATGTTATTGAATTCTATTGGGTAGAATTTTGTTGAGGATTTTTGCATCTAATTTCGTAAGGAATATAGGTCTGTAATTTGTTTTTTTTTTTTGTTTTTTTTTGTAGTGTCTTTACCTGGTTTTGGTATCAGGGATATGCTGGCTTCGTAGAATGAGTTTGGGAGTATTCCATCTTTTTCAATGCTCTAAAATACCTTTTCTAGTAGTAGTGTTAACTCTTTCCTGAAAGTTTGGTAGAACTCACCAGGGAAGCTGTCAGGGCCAGGGCTTTTGTCGTTGTTCTTGGGAGATTTTTAATTTTTTTAATTACCTTTTTCAACCTCTTCTTCTGTTATGGGTTTATTTAACTGTTCTACCTCTGTTTCTGTTAGTTTAGGTAGGCAATGTGTTTCTAGAAATTCATCCATTTCTTCTAGGTTTTCAAAGTTGTTAGAGTATGATTTTTCATACTAATCTGATATGATTCTTTTAATTTCAGTTGGGTCTGTTGTGATGTTGGGTAATTTGCTTCTTCTCCTGTTTTTCTTTTGTCAGTTTGGCCAATGTTTTAGCAATTTTGTTAATTTTTTCAAAGAACCAGCTTTTGGTCTTGTTAACTCTTTCAATTTTTTTTCTGTTCTCTATTTCATTTAATTCTGCTCTACTTTTTATTATTTAATTTCTTCTGATGCCTGAGGGTTTCTTTTGTTGCTCTCTTTCTATTTGTTCAAGTTGTAGGGATAATTCTTTGATTTTGGCCCTTTCTTCTTTTTGGATGTGTGCATGTATTGCTATAAATTGACCTCTGAGCACTGCTTTACCTGTGTCTCAAAGGTTCTGGTAGGAAGTGTTTTCATTCTCATTGGATACTGTAAATTTCTTTATTCCATCCTTAATGTCTTCTATAACCCAGTCGTTTTTTAGCAAGGTATTGCTCAGTTTCTGAGTGTTTGATTTCTTTTCCCTGATTTTTTTGTTTGTTTGTTTTTGATATCTACTTTTATAGCTTCATGGTCAGAGAAGATGCTTTGCAATATTTTGATGTATTGGATTCTGTTAAGGTGTGCTTCATGGCCTAATATGTGGTCTCTCCCAGAGAATGTTCCATATGCATTGGAAAAGAAAGTATACTTGGCTGCTGTTGGGTGGAGTGTTCTGTATATGTATGTGAAGTCAAGTTGGTTCATTGTGGCATTTAGATCTTCCATGTCTTTACTGAGCTTCTTTCTGAATGTTCTGTTTTTCACCAAAGTGGTATGTTGAAGTCACCTAATACTCTTGTGGAGCTGTCTATCTCACTTTACAATGCTGTTAAGAGTTTGTTTTATGTATCTTGAAGCCCTGTCATTGGGTGTGTGAATATTTAATATGGTGATATCCTCCTGGTATATTCTCTGTTTAATCATTATATAGTGTCCTTCCTTATCCTTTTTGGTGAATTTAACTTTAAAGTCTATTTTGTCAGAAATTAATATTGCCACTCTTGCTCTTTTTTGATTCTTTTTTGCTTGATATATATTTTTTCCATCCTTTGAGTTTTAGTTTGTTTGTGTCTTTAAGGAGTGTCTCTTGTAGGCAGTATATAGATGGATCGTGTTTTTTAATCCATTCTTTCACTCTCTGTCTCTGTTTGTGCATTTAGTCCACTTACAGTCAGTGTAATTCTGGTAGTTATGAGTTTTGTGCTGTCATTTTGATATCTTTTTTTGTATGTTGTCGAGTTTCTTTTTTCTGCTTAATTTTTTGTACTGAGTAGTTGTTCTTTGAATATGGTCTTTTCCTCTTATTCATTGTTGATTTTTTTTTTCTGAGTTGTTACCTTTTTCTTGTATTTTATTTTGATGTGTAGGATTGTTAGTCTCCTTTTTGGTTACCTTAATATTTGCCATTATTTTTCTAAGTTTAAATCTAACTTTTATTTCTCTCTACCCCTTGACTATCTCTCTATATGAAAGATCTATGACTACATTTTTCAGTCCCTCTTTATTATTTTAGTATTGTCGTCCTTTACGTAATAACATCACTGTTTCCCTGTTCTGAGCATTTTTTATCTTGATTTATTTTTGTGATTTCCCTACCTGGGTTGATATCTGGTTGCTCTGTCCTGCATTCTAGTCTTGGGTTGATATCTGATATTGTTGATTTTCTAACCAGAAAACCCTCTTTAGTATTTCTTCTAGGTCTTTTTGTTTTTTTTTTACAAATTCCCTAATCCTCTGTTTATCTGCAAATGTCCTAATTTCACCTTCATATTTGAGAGACAGTTTTGCTGTGTATATGATTCTTGGCTGGCAATTCTTTTCCTTCATCACTTTATATAACTCATCACATTGCCTTCTTCCCTGCATGATTTCTCTCGAGTAGTCTGAGCTTATTCTTATTGAGTCTCTTTTGTAGGCGACTTTTCGTTTATTCCTAGCTGCTCTTAAAATTCTCTCTTTGTCTTTGGTTTTGGCAAGTTTGTTTATAATATGTCTGGGTGACTTTCTTTTGAGATCTACCTTATGTGGGGTTCAATGAGCATTTTGAATAGATATCTGCTGCTCATCTTTCACGGTATCAAGGAAATTTTCTGCCAACAAATCTTCAACAATTCTCTCTGTTTTTTCTGTTAACCCTCCCTAATCTGATACTTCAATCACTCTTAGGTTATTTCTCTTGATAGAGTCCAGCATGATTCTTAGGATTTCTTCATGTTTTTAAAAATAATTTTATCTGATTTTTCTTCAAATATATTGGTGCCACGTTATTTATCTTCAATCTCACCAATTCTGCTTTCCATTTCCTCAATACTGTTCCTCTGTCCACTGAGTTGTCTAATTCTGTAATTTTATTGTCAATCTTCTGAATTCCTGATTGCTTTCTTTCTATGGATTGTTGCAGCCTATTAAATTTTTCTTTATGTTCTTGAGTAGCCTTTTTAATTTCTTCATCTAATTTATCTGTGTGTTCTTTGGCTTGTTCTGCATTTTGCCTGATCTCCCTGATCTCTTGAAAGTTCTGTATATTAACCTTTTGTATTCTACATCTGGTAATTCCAGGAAGACACCTTCATGTGGAAGATTCCTTGATTCTTTGTTTTGAGAGATTGTTGAAGTGATCATGGTCTGCTTCTTTATGTGATTTGATATTGACTGCTGTCTCTGAGCCATCCATAAGTTATTTTATTTTATAATTTTACTTTTGCCTACTGTATCCTAGCTTTTTGCTTTGTTTTGTTTTGATATGCCCAAATAGGCTGCTTGAGTAGGTGAGCTTGATCATTTGCAACTTTCAAGATTTAACGTCCTGTCACCAGATGGCTAGAGCAACCAGGTATATGAGCCTAGGAGTCCATTCACTTTTCTTGTATAGATTCAGCTCAGGTGTCTAGATAGTTGGTCATCAATTGTAGGTCATCAAGTCCTACAGTCTTAGATTGGGAGGGGTGATTGTTGGAGACACAGGTATCTGGTTGAAGCAGGGGGTCACACTCTGAACAAAGGCAGGGGGCTGACAACCATCTCCGAAGTATCTGTGAGAAAAGTGCACCCCTGTTTTCTATAGTGCACAGGTAGCTGGGTTCTGCATTTATACCACAGGCACCCTATGCTTTTGGTTGTAAGGACTGGGAGGCACCTGTTATCCTTGGACCCCTGTCTTGGGTGTCTAGATGATGTGGGTGGAGCCACCACTCCTCAGGCCACCAATGTAGGTAGGTGAGGACCCTGTTTAATAGGCAGAGCAGTGTCAAACATCAAAAACACACCTCTCCACTGCAAGGTAAAACAGTTGAAGTTGGATACCCAGCACATACACCATTGCAGTAACAAGGGCCTAATCTCCTGAGATGGGCCTACACAGGTCCATGCAGGGGTGAAACGTATTTAAAGTCCGTGGACCATTTGTGCCTGGAAAGGAGCTTCTTCTGTCCTGAGCTCCCCAGCTTAGTGGAGCTGGCAGATTATCTTTTCCACCAGTTGTTAATTTATTCCTTCTTCAAGGCCAGGAGAATGGCTCAGGCTGCACAGCAACACCTATCTCAGGTGCAGGGAAATCTACAGCTACTGAAGCTGTCTTGGGGGCTGAGCGCACAGTAAAACGAATGCAAGTACTTAGCTTTTGCCAACAGCACTGTTCTTCTCTGGTTCCGGAGTTGTGAGTAGACTGTGTGACTTGCTGTCTCCCCCTGAGGAAACTGCATCCTGAATGCTACTGCCAGCCCTGCCACTGTCCCTCCAGGGGACTGTGTCCAAGGGGTGCCATTTCTCACCAAGTCAGGTCCGGCAACTGCTTCCCACTTCTGAACCGTGTCTCCCTCCCCCTGCCACTCAGTCTGATTTCCTAACTTGCCTTTGATGTTCAGGGCCCTTATCTTGTCATGTATAAAATTGTTCCACTTGTTTTTTCAGGTCTTTATTTTTTTTTTTTTTGGTTTTTGTTGTAAGAGGGATCACTGGAAGTGTCTGACTACTCCGCAATCTTGACTCTGCCTCTCTCTATCTTCTTTTGATGCTTTCTGTGTCATTTAATATTTTCCCTGTAGAATCCTTCAATATTGCAACACAAGGCTTGAATTTTTTTCTTCAGTTCTTTCAGTTTCAGAAATGCCGAGCATGTGCTTCCCTTTTGGTTTTCTAAACTCCAGGTTTTTACACATTTCATGATAATATTTTACTTTGTCTTCTTGAGGTGCCCTTTGAAATCTTCTATTCATCTCTTTTACTTCATTATTTTCTTTTTGCTTTAGCTACTCTACATTCAAGAGCAAATTCGGAGTTTTTTCTGACATCCATTTTGGTCTTCTTTTTTTCTTTCCTGGCTTTTTAATGACCTCTTGCTTTCTGTTTTTTCCAACAGATATACATATATATTTTATTTTATATCTTTATTGTCATACTTTAGATGAAGGTTTACAGAACAAACTAGGTTCCCATTAAACAATTAGTACACATATTGTTTTGTGACACTAATTACCAACCCCACAATATGTCAACACTCTGCCCTTCTAGACCCTGGGTTCCCTATTACCAGCTTTTCTGTCCCCTCCTGCCTTCTAGCCCTTGCCCCTGGGCTTTTGTGCCCCTTTAGTTTTGCTTTATGGGTCTGTCTAATCTTTGTCTGAAGGGTGAACTTCAGGAGTGACTTCATTACTGAGCTAAAAGTGTGTCCGGGGGACATATTCAGCATCTCTCCAGTCTCTGTCAGGTGAGTAATCTGGTCTTTTTTTGAGAGTTAGATTTTAATACTATCTCTCTATGCAGCTCTCAGACCCTCTATTGTGATCCCTGTCAGAGCAATGACCTCTTACTTTCTTCAAGTATGATGTCCTTGATGTCATTCCACAACTCATCTGGCCTTCAAGCATTAGCCTTCGATTCATCAAATCTATTCTTGAGATAGTCTCTAAATTCAGGTGAGATATAATCAAGGTTGTACTTTGGCTCTCGTAGACTTGCATATGAGAAATTGATGGTCTGTTCCACAGTCAGCCCCTGGTCTTGTTCTGACTGATGATATTGAGCTTTTCCATTGTCTCTTTCCACAGATGTAGACATTTGATTCCTGTATATTCCATCTGGTGAAGCCCATGCGTATACTCACCATTTAAGCTGTTGAAAAAAGGTATTCGCAATGAAGAAGTCATTGGTCTTGCAAAATTCTATCATGCTGTCTCCAAGGCCAGATTTTCCAACTACTGTTCCTTCTTGTTTCCAACTTTCACATTGCAATCATCAGTAATTATCAATGCATCTTGATTGCATGTCTGATCAATTTCAGACTGCAGAAGTTGGTAAAAATCTTCAGTTTCTTCATCTTTGGCATTAGCAGTTGGTGCATAAATTTGAATAACAGTCATATTAACTGCTTGTCATGGATTGAAATGTGTCCCTAAAAAATATCTGTCAACTTGGCTAGGCCATGATTCCCAGTATTGTATGACTGTCTACCATTTAGTCATCTAATGTGATTTCCCTATGTGGTGTAAATCCTATCACAATGATGTGATGAGATGGATTAGTCGCAGTTATATTGATGAGATCTATAAGATTAGATAGTGTCTTAAGGTAATACCTTTTGAGATATAAAAGAGACAAGAGAGCAGAGAGATATGGTGACCTCATAACACCAAGAAAGCATCCCCAGTAGCAGAGGATGTCCTTTGGACCCAGGGTCCCTGCACCTGAGAAGCCCCTTGACCAGGGGAAGATTGATGATGGAGACCTTCCCACAGAGCTGACAGAGAAAGTTTCCCCTGGAGCTGACACCCTGAATTTTGAATTCTAGCCTACTAGACTGTGAGAAAATTAATTTCTCTTTGTTAAAGCCACCCACTTGTGGCATTTCTGTTACAGCACCACTATATGACTAAGACACCGGTCTTCCTTGTAGGCATATGGATATTATCCTATCACTGACAGCATTGTACTTCAGGATAGATCTTGAAATGTTGTTTTTGATGATAAACTTAATGCCATTTCTCTTCGATTTGGCATAGTAGTCCATGTGATTGTCTCATTCAAAATGGCGAATATCAGTCCATTTCAGCTCACTAATGCCTAAGATATTGATGTTTATGTGTTCCATTTCATTTTTTAATGATTTCTAATTTTCTTAGATTCATACTTCATACATTCTATGTTTCTATTATTAATGGATGTTTGCAGCTGTTTCTTCTCATTTTGAGTCATGCCACATCAGCAAATGAAGGTCTCGAAAGCTTGATTCCATGCATGTCATTGAGGAGTGTGTGCAGTTTTGTTCTTATGTAACTTGTATCTTTTAAAATAAATCTTGTAAAGCTTTTGTTTAATTATATGGTTTTGAAAATTCATCTAAAACCATTGCTAAGCTTTCTGTTACACTTCATCAATTGCATTTAATTTCTATTAGGTTTTCTGTTTACACTATTGTATAACCTTCAATAATAATTTTTTATATCAATTCACAACCATTATAATTTCTTTCTCTTTCTTTTTTGGGGGGGTGTAAATCTGAAATCTGAATATGAATAGAAGTGTTAAGAGCAGATATTATTTTCTCATTTCTTCTGTTAAATAAAGTTTTTTTTATTAACTTTTATTGAGCTTCAAGTGAACGTTTACAAATCAAGTCAGTCTGTCACGTATAAGTTTATACACATCTTACTCCTTACTCCCACTTGCTCTCCCCCTAATGAGTCAGCCCTTCCAGTCTCTCCTTTCGTGACAATTTTGCCAGCTTCCAACTCTCTCTATCCTCCCATCCCCCCTCCAGACAGGAGATGCCAACACAGTCTCAAGTGTCTACCTGATATAATTAGCTCACTCTTCCTCAGCATCTCTCTCCTACCCACTGTCCAGTCCCTTTCATGTCCGATGAGTTGTCTTCGGGAATGGTTCCTGTCCTGTGTCAACAAAAGGTTTGGGGACCATGACCGCCGGAATTCCTCTAGTCACAGTCAGACCATTAAGTATGGTCTGTTTATGAGAATTTGGGGTCTGCATCCCACTGATGTCCTGCTCCCTCAGGGGTTCTCTATTGTCCTCCCTGTCAGTGCAGTTATTGATTGTGGCCAGGCACCAACTAGTTCTTCTGGTCTCAGGATAATGTAGGTCTCTGGTTCATGTGGCCCTTTCTGTCTCTTGGGCTCTTAGTTGTCATGTGACCTTGGTGTTCTTCATTCTCCTTTGCTCCAGGTGGGCTGAGACCAATTCATGCATCTTAGATGGCCACTTGTTAGCATCTAAGGCACCAGACGCCACATTTCAAAGTGGGATGCAGAATGTTTTCATAACAGAATTATTTTGCCAATTGACTTAGAAGTCCCCTTAGAGCATGGTTCCCAAACCCTGGACCTTGCTCCGCTGACCTTTGAAGCATTCATTTTATCCCGGAAACTTCTTTGCTTTTGGTCCAGTCCAATTGGGCTGCCCTTCCATGTATTGAGTGTTGTACTTCCCTTCACCTAAAGCAGTTCTTATCTACTAATTAATCAGTAAGAAACCCTCTCCATCCCTCCCTCCCTCCCCCAGTCGTAACCACAAAAGTATGTGTTCTTCTCAGTTTTTACTATTTCTCAAGATCTTATAATAGTGGTCTTATACAATATTTGTTCTTTTGCCTCTGACTAATTTCGCTCAGCATAATGCCTTCCAGGTTCCTCCATGTTATGAAATGTTTCACAGATTCGTCACTGTTCTTTATCAATGCGTAGTATTCCATCGTGTGAATATAGCACAGTTTATTTACCCATTCATCCGTTGATGGACACCTTGGTTGCTTCCAGCTTTTTGCTATGGTAAACAGAGCTGCAATAAACATGGGTGTGCATATATCTGTTTGTGTGAAGGCTCTTGTTTCTCTAGGGTATATTCCGAGGAGTGGGATTACTGGGTTGTATGGTAGTTCTGTTTCTAACTGTTTAAGATAACGCCAGATAGATTTCCAAAGTGGTTGTACCATTTGACATTCCCACCAGCAGTGTATAAGAGTTCCAGTCTCTCCGCAGCCTCTCCAACATTTATTATTTTGTGTTTTTTGGATTAATGCCAGCCTTGTTGGAGTGAGATGGAATCTCATCGTAGTTTTAATTTGCATTTCTCTAATGGCTAATGATCGAGAACATATTCTCATGTGTCTGTTAGCTGCCTGAATATCTTCTTTAGTGAAGTGTGTGTTCATTTCCTTTGCCCACTTCTTGATTGGGTTGTTTGTCTTTTTGTGGTTGAGTTTTCACAGAATCATATAGATTTTAGAGATCAGGCGCTGGTCGGAGATGTCATAGCTGAAAATTCTTTCCCAGTCTGTAGGTGGTCTTTTTACTCTTTTGGTGAAGTGTTTAGATGAGCATAGGTGTTTGATTTTTAGGAGCTCCCAGTTATCGGGTTTCTCTTTGCCATTTTTGGTAATGTTTTGTATTCTGTTTATGCCTTGTATTAGGGCTCCTAGGGTTGTCCCTATGTTTTCTTCCATGATCTTTATCGTTTTAGTCTTTATGTTTAGGTCTTTGATTCACTTGGAGTTAGTTTTCTGCTTGGTGTGAGGTATGGGTCCTGTTTCATTTTTTTGCAAATGGATATCCAATTATGCCAGCACAATTTGTTAAAAAGACTATCTTTTCCCCAATTAACTGATACTGGGCCTTTGTCAAATATCAGGTGCTCATATGTTGTTGGATTTATATCTGGGTTCTCAATTCTGTTCCACTGGTCTATGTGCCTGTTGTTGTACCAATACCAGGCTGTTTTGACTACTGTGGCTGTATAATAGGTTCTGAAATCAGGTACAGTGAGGCCTCACACTTTCTTCTTCTTTTTCAGTAATGCTTTGCTTATCCAAGGCTTCTTTCCCTTCCATATGAAGTTGGTGATTTCTCTATCACATTAAAAAATGACATTAGAATTTGGATAGGAAGTGCATTGTATGTATAGATGGCTTTTGGTAAAGTAGACATTTTTGCTATGTTAAGTCTTCCTATCCATGAGCAAGGCATGTTTTTTTACTTAAGTAGGTCCTTTTTAATTTCTTGTAGTAGAGCTTTGTAGTTTTCTTTGTATAGGTCTTTTACATCCTTGGTAAGATTTATTCCTAAGTATTTTATCTTCTTGGGGGCTACTGTGAATGGTATTGATTTGGTGATTTCCTCTTCGATGTTCTTTTTGTTGATGTAGAGGAATCCAAGTGATTTTTGTATGTTTATCTTATAACCTGAGACTCTGCCAAACTCTTCTATTAGTTTCAGTAGTTTTCTGGAGGATTCCTTAGGGTTTTCTGTGTAGAAGATCATGTCATCTGCAAATAGAGATAATTTTACTTCCTCCTTGCCAATCTGGATGTCCTTTATTTCTTTGTCTAGCCTAATTGCCCTGGCTAGGACTTCTAGCACGATGTTGAATAAGAGCGGTGATAAAGGGCATCCTTGTCTGGTTCCCGTTCTCAAGGGAAATGTTTTCAGGCTCTCTCCACTTAGAATGATGTTGGCTGTTGGCTTTGCATAGATGCCCTTTATTATGCTGAGGAATTTTCCTTCAATTCCTACTTTGGTGAGAGTTTTTATCATGAATGGGTGTTGGACTTTGTCAAATGCCTTTTTTGCATCAATTCATAAGATCATGTGGTTTTTGTCTTTTGTTTTATTTATGTGATGGATTACATTAATGGCTTTTCTGATATTAAACCAGCCTTGCATAAAAAAAAAAAAAAACCTGGTATAAATCCCACTTGATCGTGGTGAATTATTTTTTTGATATGTTGTTGAATTCTATTGGCTAGAATTTTGTTGAGGATTTTTGCATCTATGTTCATGAGGGATATAGGTCTGTAATTTTCTTTTTTTGTAATGTCTTTACCTGGTTTTGGTATCAGGGAGATGGTGGCTTCAGAGAATGAGTTGGGTAGTATTCCGTCATTTTCTATGCTTTGAAATACCTTTAGTAGTAGTGGTGTTAACTCTTCTCTGAAAGTTTGGTAGAACTCTGCAGGGAAGCCGTCTGGGCCAGGGCTTTTTGTTTTTGGGAGTTTTTTGATTACCGTTTCAATCTCTTTTTTTTTTTTATTGAAGTTTTTTGATTACCGTTTCAATCTCTTTTTTTGTTATGGGTCTATTTAGTTGTTCTACTTCTGAATGTGTTAATTTAGGTAGGTAGTGTTTTTCCAGGAATTCATCCATTTCTTCGAGGTTTGCAAATTTCTTAGAGTACAGTTTTTCATAATAATCTGATATGATTCTTTTAATTTCAGTTGCTTCTGTTGTGATGTGATCCTTCTTGTTTCTTATTCGGGTTATTTGTTTCCTTTCCTGTATTTCTTTAGTCAGTCTAGCCAATGGTTTATCAATTTTGTTAATTTTTTCAAAGAACCAGCTTTTGGCTTTAATTCTTTGAATTGTTTTTCTGTTCTCTAATTCATTTAGTTCAGCTCTAATTTTTATTATTTGTTTTCTTCTGGTGCTTGATGGATTCTTTTGTTGCTCACTTTCTATTTGTTCAAGTTGTAGGGACAGTTCTCTGATTTTGGCTCTTTCTTCTTTTTGTATGTGAGCATTTCTTGATATAAATTGGCCTCTGAGCACTGCTTTTGCTGTGTCCCAGAGGTTTTGATAGAAGTATTTTCATTCTCGTTGCTTTCTATGAATTTCCTTATTCCCTCCTTGATGTCTTCTATCACCCAGTCTTTTTTCAGGAGGGTATTGTTCATTTTCCAAGTATTTGATTTCTTTTCCCAGTTTTTCTGTTATTGATTTCTAGTTTTATTGCCTTGTGGTCTGAGAAGATGCTTTGTAATATTTCGATGTTTTGGACTCTGCAAACGTTTGTTTTATGACCTAATATGTGGTCTATTCTAGAGAATGTTCCATGTGCGCCAGAAGAAAAAGTATACTTTGCAGCAGTTGGGTGGAGAGTTCTGTATAAGTCAATGAGGTCAAGTTGGTTGATTGTTGTAATTAGGTGTTCCGTGTCTCTATTGAGCTTCTTACTGGATGTCCTGTCCTTCTCCGAAAGTGGTGTGTTGAAGTCTCCTACTATAATTGTGGAGGTGTCTATCTCAGTTTCCAGTTCTGTTAAAATTTGATCTATGTATCTTGCAGCCCTGTCATTGGGTACATAAATATTTAATATGGTTATGTCTTCCTGGTCAATTGTCCCTTTTATCATTATGTAGTGTCCTTCTTTATCCTTTGTGGTGAATTTAAGTCTAAAGTCTATTTTGTCAGAAATTAATATTGCTACTCCTCTTCTTTTTTGCTTGTTGTTTGCTTGATATATTTTTTCCATCCTTTGAGTTTTAGTTTGTTTGTGTCTCTAAGTCTAAGGTGTGTCTCTTGTAGGCAGCATATAGATGGATCGTGTTTCTTTATCCAGTCCGAGACTCTCTGTCTCTTTATTGGTGCATTTAGTCCATTTACATTCAGCGTAATTATAGATAAATAAGTGTTTAGTGTTGTCATTTTGATGCCTTTTTATGTGTGTTGTTGACAATTTCATTCTTCCACATACTTTTTTGTGCTGAGACGTTTTTCTTAGTAAATTGTGAGATCCTCATTTTCGTAGTGTTTGACTTTATGTTTGTTGAGTCGTTACTTTTTTCTTGGCTTTTATCTTGAGTTATGGAGTTGTTATACCTCTTTGTGGTTACCTTAATATTTACCCGTATTTTTCTAAGTAAAAACCTAACTTGTATTGTTCCATATCGCCTTGTATCACTCTCCATATGGCAGTTCTATGCCACCTGTATTTAGTCCCTCTTTTTGATTATTGTGATCTTTTACATTTTGACTTCAGTGATTCCCTGTTATGAGCATTTTTTTTTAATTAATCTTAATTTGTTTTTGTGATTTCCCTATTTGAGTTGATATCAGGATGTTCTGTTTTGTGACCTCGTGTTGTGCTGGTATCTGATATTATTGGTTTTCTGACCAAACAATATCCTTTAGTATTTCTTGTAGCTTTGGTTTGGTTTTTGCAAATTCTCTAAACTTGTGTTTATCTGTAAATATCTTAATTTCGCCTTCATATTTCAGAGAGAGTTTGGCTGGATATATGATCCTTGGCTGGCAGTTTTTGTCCTTCAGTGCTCTGTATATGTCGTCCCATTCCCTTCTTGCCTGCATGGTTTCTGCTGAGTAGTCTGAACTTATTCTTATTGATTCTCCCTTGAAGGTGACCTTTCTTTTCTCCCTGGCTGCTTTTAAATTTTTCTGTTTATGTTTGGTTTTGGCGAGTTTGATGATAATATGTCTTGGTGTTTTCCTTTTTGGATCAGTCTTAAATGGGGTTCGATGAGCATCTTGGATAGATATCCTTTCGTCTTTCATGAAGTCAGGGAAGTTTTCTGTCAGCAGATCTTCAACTATTTTCTCTGTGTTTTCTGTCCTCCCTCCCTGTTCTGGGACTCCAATCACACACAAGTTATCCTTCTTTATAGAGTCCCACATGATTCTTAGGGTTTCTTCATTTTTTTTAATTCTTTTATCTGTTTTTTTTTTCCAGCTATGTTGGTGTTAATTCCCTGGTCCTCCAGATGTCCCAGTCTGCATTCTAATTGCTCGAGTCTGCTCCTCTGACTTCCTATTGTGTTGTCTAATTCTGTAATTTTATTGTTAATCTTTTGGATTTCTACATGCTGTCTCTCTAAGGATTCTTGCAACTTGTAAATTTTTCCACTATGTTCTTGAATAAATGTCTTTCTTTACTCTCTGGTTCTTTTTAAGATTTTTTATTGTATTCATGTACTGAAGTTTCACTACATTATATCTTGATTCAGATTTATTTTTACTTTACCCTCTTGGGATATCTTTGCCTTCCCTAATCTAAGGATTTATATGTTTCATTGTTTGTAGTCACTAGTTCCCCAAATGTTTTTTCCTATATTTTTGAAGGGATAGAATTCCTCCACGTTTTGTGAATATATGTACATCATATTTACAATCACGTTTTTAAAATGGTTTTGCCCACGAGGTAGCTAATATTTTCCTAAATTAAAGAAGTGGGGAAAACAGCACAATACAGAAGTAAGGAATGCCACATCAGATCAGTTATTTGATGCCATGTCTTATGACTGCCAATGTAACATATTGTTTTTTATCCATGTCTCCCTGTTTATGTGCTAGTATCCTGTCCTGTGAACTCATTTCAAGGGCTGTGTGCCTGACCCGGAAGCAGCTTTAAGCATTTTCCCCAGGTCTAAATAGAAGAGGATGTTTTTTCTTCTGTAAAAAGAAATCCAAATAGGTTTTTTTTTGTCCCTTTTATTTTTATTTTATCCATTGAAAGAAAAATAAATATTTATTTGTAGTCTATTTACAAAACTTTTAACCTGTCTTTATTTTTAATTTTCCCCCATAATTTTGTGATATGGGCACTAGCATTTATTACATTATACACAAAAAGAAAGGACAAGGAGAAAAAAATCTGATGATAGTTTCAGAGAAGAAACAAAAGTGGGAGAAACAAGCCTTAAATCTGGACCATGACCATACATGGGAGGTAAAACTTTTATTCACCACCTTCACTGGGTGACACCTAAAATATTTCAGGATTTGTGTCAGGATTAAATTGTAGTTTATACTTCACACAACCTCTTAAGGTTGATATCACCACTGACATTTTATAGATGATAAAATTGATATGAGGAGATTTTAAGTAGTTTTCCCTAAATGTCCAGCTAAATTATGTATATATATAAAATCTTTTAAAATACATACCCTGTAAACCAAACCCATTACCATAGAGTTGATTCCAACTCACAGCTACCCTATATTATCTCTCAACTATTTGGAACTGGTGAATCTAAAGGGTGGTACACTTTTTAATGACATAGAACAGAAAGAGAGAGAGAAAGGAAAGAAGTAAAGGAAGGGAGGGAGGGAGGAAGAGAAAGAGAGAGGGAGGAAGGAAGGAATGTAGGAAGAAAGAAACGAAAGTTATTAAAATAGAAATTCTCTGTATATAGTACAGGATCAAAAATATATATAAAAGAATTTTTATTCCCAGATGAAATTGTTTTAGTGTTAAAAATTTATTCATTTTAACAAATTCTTGTGTTTATATTTCATCATATGTCCTGGCTCTAACATATTCTCATTCAACAGTGAGTTATTCTAAAACAACCAAAATCTAATGAATGATAGAAGGAGAATGCGTATATTTACTTAAGAGTCTTAACTAAATATACGCATTCTTCTCTTTAAGTATAACTTCTCCGTAAAACAGCCTTTCAGGAAAAGAGATTGAAAAGAGGTCAGCATTGCTCTCCTTTGAGTGCTTACACCCGAAATTTACTAAGAAAATCACCCTCATAGAAAATTTCTTTCAATGACGTCACACATTTATTATGACGTTTCAGGGGAATGAGGTCATTTCTAAGTTCCAAAGGAACAAATTCATTGGAATTCAATGCATGTGGAATTAAAGAAAAATAACTTCTTAAAAAATGGGGGGGGCGGAGCCAAGATGGCGGACTAGGCAGACGTTACCTCGGATCCCTCTTACAACAAAGACACGGAAAAACAAGTGAATCGATCACATACATAACAATCTACGAACCCTGAACAACAAACACAGATTTAGAGACGGAGAAGGAACTAATACAGGGAAGCAGCGATAGTTTCCAGAGCCTGGAGCCAGCGTACCAGTCAGGTACGGCACAAGCACAGAGACCTGCTCCACCCCCCTGAACTAACCCCGGGAGGGGGACCAGCCGGATCCACGGGCGGCGTGGGACACAGCCGGTAGGAGAAGTCCCCGGGAGGCAGTGACCGATCTTGGAGCAGAAAGAGCAGCATCCGAGCC
Organism: Loxodonta africana; assembly: GCF_030014295.1. Classification (NCBI taxonomy): domain Eukaryota; kingdom Metazoa; phylum Chordata; class Mammalia; order Proboscidea; family Elephantidae; genus Loxodonta; species Loxodonta africana. The sequence continues at coordinate 163,664 of NW_026974927.1, read as the reverse complement.
GGGGAACCGTCCCGCAGGGATTTGGACTGCTCGCAGGTACGCCATAAACACGGAGAGTTGCTCCACCCCCTGAACTAACCCCGGGAAGGGGACCAGCCGGGTCGCGTGGGCGGCATGGGACGCAGCCGGTAGGAGAAGTCCCCGGGAGGCAGCGACTGGTATTGGAGTGGGGAGAACAGCGTTCCAGCCGGGACACTTGGTCGCGGCACAAGCACGGGGAGCTACTCCACCCATCTGAACTAACCCCGGGAGGGGGCCCACCTGGTTCACGGGGGCGGCACGGCCACGCGGCTGGAGGGACGAGAAGTCCCCGGGAGGCAGCGACTGATTTTGGAGTTGAGAGTGCACCGTCCCAGTAGGGGAGCCTTGATGCTGGGCGTGGGGCTGGAAGCGGAGGATCTGACTGTGACTCCAGCGGGCCAGACCCCCTGGGGGCAATCTCCACACAGCCAGCACACATAGGCGACGCGCCCGCGGGAATCTCAGATATAACAGTCATTCCAAGCAAGACAAGCAACTCTGGCTATATTCTGAGGTGCTACTCTCCTATCTCTCTGTTCCCTCCCCCACCCTCCCCAGGCGGCTTCATTTACATCTGAATAGCCTGAGCCAGAGGGAGAACTCTGATAGGGACCTGACTGCAGTTTTTTTTTAGCGGATTTTCTGGAAAAACTAGTTTCCCAGTGATGGCTCGGAGACAACAATCCATATCAAACCACTTAAAGAAGCAGACCGTGACAGCTTCTCCAACCCCCCAAACAAAAGAATCAAAATCTTTCCCAAATGAAGATACAATTTTGGAATTATCAGATACAGAATATAAAAAACTAATTTACAGAATGCTTAACGATACCACAAATGAAATTAGGATATCTGCAGAAAAAGCCAAGGAACACACTGATAAAACTGTTGAAGAACTCAAAAAGATTATTCAAGAACATACTGGAAAAATTAATAAGTTGCAAGAATCCATAGAGAGACAACATGTAGAAATCCAAAAGATTAACAATAAAATAACAGAATTAGACAACACACTAGGAAGTCAGAGGAGCAGACTCGAGCAATTAGAATGCAGACTGGGACATCTGGAGGACCAGGGAATCAACACCAACATAGCTGAAAAAAAATCAGATAAAAGAATTAAAAAAAATGAAGAAACCCTAAGAATTATGTGGGACTCTATCAAGAAGGATAACCTGCGGATGATTGGAGTCCCAGAACAGGGAGGGGGGACAGAAAACACAGAGAAAATAGTTGAAGAACTTCTGACAGAAAACTTCCCTGACTTCATGAAAGACGAAAGGATATCTATCCAAGATGCTCATCGAACCCCATTTAAGATTGATCCAAAAAGAAAAACACCAAGACATATTATCATCAAACTCACCAAAACCAAAGATAAACAGAAAATTTTAAAAGCAGCCAGGGAGAAAAGAAAGGTTTCCTTCAAGGGAGAATCAATAAGAATATGTTCTGACTACTCAGCAGAAACCATGCAGGCAAGAAGGGAATGGGACGACATATACAGAGCACTGAAGGAGAAAAACTGCCAGCCAAGGATCATATATCCAGCAAAACTCTCTCTGAAATATGAAGGCGAAATTAAGATATTTACAGACAAACACAAGTTTAGAGAATTTGCAAAAACCAAACCAAAGCTACAAGAAATACTAAAGGATATTGTTTGGTCACAGAACCAATAATATCAGATATCAGCACAACACAAGGTCACAAAACAGCACGTCCTGATATCAACTCAAATACGGAAATCACAAAAACAAACAAATTAAGATTAATTAAAAAAAAAAAAACACATAACAGGGAATCACGGAAGTCAATAGGTAAAAGATCACAATAATCAAAAAGAGGGACTAAATACAGGAGGCATTGAACTGCCATATGGAGAGTGATACAAGGCGATATAGAACAATACAAGTTAGGTTTTTACTTAGAAAAATAGGGGTATATAATGAGGTAACCACAAAAAGGCATAACAACTCTATAACTCAAGACAAAAACCAAGAAAAACGTAACGACTCAACTAACATAAAGTCAAACACTATGAAAATGAGGATCTCACAATTTACTAAGAAAAACGCCTCAGCACAAAAAAGTGTGTGGAAAAATGAAATTGTCAACAACACACATAAAAAGGCATCAAAATGACAGCACTAAAAACTTATTTATCTATAATTACCCTGAATGTAAATGGACTAAATGCACCAATAAAGAGACAGAGAGTCACAGACTGGATAAAGAAACACGATCCATCTATATGCTGCCTACAAGAGACACACCTTAGACTTAGAGACACAAACAAACTAAAACTCAAAGGATGGAAAAAAGTATATCAAGCAAACAATAAGCAAAAAAGAAGAGGAGTAGCAATATTAATTTCTGACAAAATAGACTTTAGACTTAAATCCACCACAAAGGATAAAGAAGGACACTATATAATGATAAAAGGGACAATTGATCAGGAAGACATAACCATATTAAATATTTACGCACCCAATGACAGGGCTGCAAGATACATAAATCAAATTTTAACAGAACTGAAAAGCGAGATAGATACCTCCACAATTATAGTAGGAGACTTCAACACACCACTTTCGGAGAAGGACAGGACATCCAGTAAGAAGCTCAACAGAGACACGGAAGATCTAATTACAACAATCAACCAACTTGACCTCATTGACTTATACAGAACTCTCCACCCAACTGCTGCAAAATATACTTTTTTTTCCAGCGCACATGGAACATTCTCTAGAATAGACCACATATTAGGTCATAAAACAAACCTTTGCAGAGTCCAAAACATCGAAATATTACAAAGCATCTTCTCAGACCACAAGGCAATAAAACTAGAGATCAATAACAGAAAAACTAGGGAAAAGAAATCAAATATTTGGAAAATGAACAATACCCTCCTGAAAAAAGACTGGGTTATAGAAGACATCAAGGAGGGAATAAGGAAATTCATAGAAAGCAACGAGAATGAAAATACTTCCTATCAAAACCTCTGGGACACAGCAAAAGCAGTGCTCAGAGGCCAATTTATATCAATAAATGCACACATACAAAAAGAAGAAAGAGCCAAAATCAGAGAACTGTCCCTACAACTTGAACAAATAGAAACTGAGCAACAAAAGAATCCATCAGGCACCAGAAGAAAACAAATAATAAAAATTAGAGCTGAACTAAATGAATTAGAGAACAGAAAAACAATCGAAAGAATTAACAAAGCCAAAAGCTGGTTCTTTGAAAAAATTAACAAAATTGATAAACCATTGGCTAGACTGACTAAAGAAATACAGGAAAGGAAACAAATAACCCGAATAAGAAATGAGAAGGACCACATCACAACAGAGCCAAATGAAATTAAAAGAATCATTTCAGATTATTATGAACAATTGTACTCTAACAAATTTGAAAACCTAGAAGAAATGGATGAATTCCTGGAAAAACACTACCTACCTAAACTAACACATTCAGAAGTAGAACAACTAAATAGACCCATAACAAAAAAAGAGATTGAAACGGTAATCAAAAAACTCCCAACAAAAAAGAGTCCTGGCCCGGACGGCTTCACTGCAGAGTTCTACCAAATTTTCAGAGAAGAGTTAACACCACTACTACTAAAGGTATTCCAAAGCATAGAAAATGACGGAATACTACCCAACTCATTCTATGAAGCCACCATCTCCCTGATACCAAAACCAGGTAAAGACATTACAAAAAAAGAAAATTATAGACCTATATCCCTCATGAACATAGATGCAAAAATCCTCAACAAAATTCTAGCCAATAGAATCCAACAACACATCAAAAAAATAATTCACCCTGATCAAGTGGGATTTATACCAGGTATGCAAGGCTGGTTTAATATCAGAAAAACCATTAATGTAATCCATCACATAAATAAAACAAAAGACAAAAACCACATGATCTTATCAATTGATGCAGAAAAGGCATTTGACAAAGTCCAACACCCATTCATGATAAAAACTCTTACCAAAATAGGAATTGAAGGAAAATTCCTCAACATAATAAAGGGCATCTATGCAAAGCCAACAGCCAATATCACTCTAAATGGAGAGAACCTGAAAGCATTTCCCTTGAGAACGGGAACCAGACAAGGATGCCCTTTATCACCGCTCTTATTCAACATCGTGTTGGAAGTCTTAGCCAGGGCAATCAGGCTAGACAAAGAAATAAAAGGTATCCGGATTGGCAAGGAAGAAGTAAAGTTATCACTATTTGCAGATGACATGATTATATACACAGAAAACCCTAAGGAATCCTCCAGAAAACTACTGAAACTAATAGAAGAGTTTGGCAGAGTCTCAGGTTATAAAATAAACATACAAAAATCACTTGGATTCCTCTACGTCAACAAAAAGAACACCGAAGAGGAATTAACCAAATCAATACCATTCACAGTAGCCCCCAAGAAGATAAGATACTTAGGAATAAATCTTACCAAGGATGTAAAAGACCTATACAAAGAAAACTACAAAGCTCTACTACAAGAAATTCAAAAGGACATACTTAAGTGGAAAAACATACCTTGCTCATGGATAGGAAGACTTAACATAGTAAAAATGTCTATTCTACCAAAAGCCATCTATACATTTAACGCACTTCCGATCCAAATTCCAATGTCATATTTTAAGGGGATAGAGAAACAAATCACCAATTTCATATGGAAGGGAAAGAAGCCCCGGATAAGCAAAGCACTACTGAAAAAGAAGAAGAAAGTGGGAGGCCTCACCTTACCTGACTTCAGAACCTATTATACAGCCACAGTAGTCAAAACAGCCTGGTATTGGTACAACAACAGACACATAGACCAATGGAACAGAATTGAGAACCCAGACATAGATCCATCCACGTATGAGCAGCTGATATTTGACAAAGGACCAGTGTCAATTAACTGGGGAAAAGACAGCCTTTTTAACAAATGGTGCTGGCATAACTGGATATCCATTTGCAAAAAAATGAAACAGGACCCATACCTCACACCATGCACAAAAACTAACTCCAAGTGGATCAAAGACCTAAAAATAAAGACTAAAACGATAAAGATCATGGGAGAAAAAATTGGGACAACCCTAGGAGCCCTAATACAAGGTATAAACAGAATACAAAACATTACCAAAAATGATGAAGAGAAACCCGATAACTGGGAGCTCCTAAAAATCAAACACCTATGCTCATCTAAAGACTTCACCAAAAGAGTAAAAAGACCACCTACAGATTGGGAAAGAATTTTCAGCTATGACATCTCCGACCAGCGCCTGATCTCTAAAATCTACATGATTCTGTCAAAACTCAATCACAAAAAGACAAACAACCCAATCAAGAAGTGGGCAAAGGAAATGAACACACATTTCTCTAAAGAAGATATTCAGGCAGCCAACAGATACATGAGAAAATGCTCTCGATCATTAGCCATTAGAGAAATGCAAATTAAAACTACGATGAGATTCCATCTCACACCAGCAAGGCTGGCATTAATCCAAAAAACACAAAATAATAAATGTTGGAGAGGCTGCGGAGAGATTGGAACTCTCATACACTGCTGGTGGGAATGTCAAATGGTACAACCACTTTGGAAATCTATCTGGCGTTATCTTAAACAGTTAGAAATAGAACTACCATACAAGCCAGAAATCCCACTCCTAGGAATATACCCTAGAGATACAAGAGCCTTCATACAAACAGATATATGCGCACCCATGTTTATTGCAGCTCTGTTTACAATAGCAAAAAGTTGGAAGCAACCAAGGTGTCCATCAACGGATGAATGGGTAAATAAATTGTGGTATATTCACACAATGGAATACTACGCATCGATAAAGAACAGTGACGAATCTCTGAAACATTTCATAACATGGAGGAACCTGGAAGGCATTATGCTGAGTGAAATTAGTCAGAGGCAAAAGGACAAATATTGTATAAGACCACTATTATAAGATCTTGAGAAATAGTAAACCTGAGAAGAACACATACTTTTGTGGTTACGAGAGGGGGAGGGAGGGAGGGTGGGAGAGGGTTTTTTTATTGATTAATCAGTAGATAAGAACTGCTTTAGGTGAAGGGAAAGACAACACTCAATACATGGAAGGTCAGCTCAATTGGACTGGACCAAAAGCAAAGAAGTTTCCGGGATAAAATGAATGCTTCAAAGGTCAGCGGAGCAAGTGCGGGGGTCTGGGGAGCATGGTTTGCGGGGACTTCTAAGTCAATTGGCAAAATAATTCTATTATGAAATCATTCTGCATCCCACTTTGAAATGTGGCGTCTGGGGTCTTAAATGCTAACAAGCAGCCATCTAAGATGCAGCAATTGGTCTCAACCCACCTGGAGCAAAGGAAAATGAAGAACACCAAGCCCACATGACAACTAAGAGCCCAAGAGACAGAAAGGGCCACATGAACCAGAGACCTACATCATCCTGAGACCAGAAGAACTAGTTGGTGCCCGGCCACAATTGATGACTGCCCTGACAGGGAGCTCAGCAGAGGACCCCTGAGGGAGCAGGAGATCAGTGGGATACAGACCCCAAATTCTCATAAAAAGACCAAACTTAATGGTCTGACTGAGACTGGAGGAATCCCGGCGGCCATGCTCCCCAGACCTTCAGTTGACACAGGACAGGAACCATCCCCGAAGACAACTCATCAGAAATGAAAGGGACTGGTCAGCGGGTGGGAGAGAGATGCTGATGAAGAGTGAGCTAATTATATCAGGTGGACACTTGAGATTGTGTTGGCAACTCTTGTCTGGAGGGGGGATGGGAGGATAGAGAGAGAGGGAAGCCGGCAAAATTGTCAAGAAAGGAGAGACTGAAAGGGCTGACTCAAGACGGGGAGAGTAAGTGGGAGTAGGGAGTGAGATGTATGTAAACTTATATGTGACAGACTGATTGGATTTGTAAACGTTCACTTGAAGCTTAATAAAAGTTATTATAAAAAAAAAAAAATGAACTACCATAAACAGTGCCACTTTACAATGGAGACTTTGTCTTCCACAGCAGTGCCCCCAAAGGGTGGTGGGTCTCTGGGGAAGAAGAAAGAAAGCATGGGGTCTGCAGAGGTGGAGGATGTGGTGATGGAGAGGCCTCCAGCGGTCCCTATGACCAAAGCTTTGGGGTCACAGGTGAGCATAAGGACCCTGAAAGCTCTACTAAATCTACTCTCTATTCTCAGAGGTCTCTATCCAAGAGGAAAATGCCCAGGAGTCAACAATACCCCAAGCAAAAAGCCCAAGTTCCAGGCCCAGGAAGATTCCAAAAACCATCAGAGAGCTCTTTTCCTTCATTTTCCACCAAGCAAACCTCTCACTCCTCCAGCTACGGGGCTGCCCCAGGAAAGCGATGGGTCATGTGCGCATATTTCACCAAGGTGCACACAGTCAAGGGGGTGGCGGTCGCCTGGCAGACCAAAACCTCCTTTGCCCCGTGGGCAAGATGCCCCAGGTCTTTGAGGCCAAGCTCTCTGAGGAGAGCACGATCAGCTCTGCCCCTACACTGGCCAATACTCAGTCCCTGGTCAGTACCCTGGAGCCCTGGCAGGACGGGACCCAGACCTGTACTCCGGACACCACCGACCAAGGGGAGGAGCATGGGGAGAACCCCGCGCAACCACCCCGGAGTGGCTGGTGAACCGTGAGCACGGCTTCCGCTGCGTGGTCCGCTGCCCCGTGTTCGAGTCCCGGGAGGCCCTGGTTGCGCACGCGGCGCGTGGTGTGACTCAGGGCTTTAGCTACCGGGTCTTCTTTGAAGAGCTGCTGGAGAAGTGGCTGCCACGCTCAGTCCAGTGCAGGCGCCAACGCTGCCACCAGCTGGCCAGGCGTTACCTGATGGCCTACAAGAAGAGGGAGGTGAGGGAGAAGAGAGCAGTCTGCAGGCACCTGTAGGAGCAGCTGGAGAAGCAGAGAGAAGAACTGAAGAGGCTGAGGCACCAGCTGGACAGGCTGCAGAGGCAGGCCAGGCTGCAGAAGGCACAGCACCAAGGCCAGAGGGGGAAGCACCTAAAGACCTGCTAGTACCCTGGGACTAGGAGGAGCAGGGCCTTTGGGCTGGAAACGTGGGCCCTTCAGGAGAGACCTCCATTCAGGGTCGTTTAACCCAGCTTCCCTGGAAGATCCTAGCCTCCTTCCCGTGTGCCCACCAGCCTTCAACCCCAAGGGCACAAAGAGCTCCAGCCCTAAGCGGGATCTGGATGGAAGAAGCCCCAGATAGCTGAACACAGACACCAGGTCCCCTCAGAGGCTCCCCTGGCCCAGGAGAGGACAGGACAGGCCTCATCTTGATGGTGAGGTCTTGGGACCCTAAGGATGAGCACAGCGTAAGTAGGGAAAGGGGAATGGGATTTCAGTGGGACTTGGGAGGCTAAGGGGGACCCTGTTGAGGTGTGATGGTGAAGGGGGTATCACTGAGTTCTTTGGAGAAGGAATCAGAGAGATGGCAGGGTGTCAGGAAACCTGCCTGCAGGTGAGCAGTGGGCATAAAGCCCTAAACGAAGGACTCTGGGTCCCTTCCCAGCAGCATACAGGCAGAGAAAGAGGTAGGGCTTGGCAGAAGGAGAGGAGGGCCCAGTGAAGGAAAATGAATTCACCCCAGCCATGTCTTCTGGTCTCCTAGGGTGAATTTGGGGTTATGATTAGGATGCATTGTTGTTGCCTCATTAGGGGAATGTAACTGGGAGGTGGTGTAGAAAAATCCCCCTGGGTGTTAACCATTTCTGGATAAGAGTTGATCCAGCGCTTGCAGGGTATTTCTTGTAGAGTATGTCCTCGGGTAAGGGGCAGAGCTTTGGAACTTTTTCTTCTCCTTTAAATAAAGCTGTACATTCCGGTTCTTGACACGTCAATAAATCTTGTTAATTTTTTTCCCCCCCTGTGGTCAAATCTTACCTGTCCCGAGGTCAAAGAACTGGAAGAAAAAGGCCATCTGAGATCAAAGAAGCAAAAGAGAGGAGAGGCTTCTGAACCTGGGGAGAACAGCGAGAACACAGGTGACCAGAGGTATGGATGGGAAGAGGCAAATTCAGGCCCAGACTCAACAGTGGACAAAAAAGACCAAGTCTCAGTCACAACATCAAATCCCAGGTGTGGGGAAACCCTGGACATGACAGGGATGTATCCATCTCTCTGGGCAATGAGACCGCAGAGGGCAGAGGAAAGGAGGGCAGGGTCTCTAGGATGGACACCTCTGTCCACAGTCTGTCCTGTGTGTATGCCTCAGAGTGACAGAGACAGCTCCTGTGAGGGAGAGGGTCACAGGCAGAGAAGAGCCAAGGTGTTCAGGCCAGGTAAATTCTGCAGTCTCCTAAGGATCCAAACCGAAAAATCAGAGATTCTCAGAGGTATCAGGGTGGGAGGGGTTGGCATTCCCAGGCTGGGGAGAGGCTGGCTGGGGAGGTGCTGCTTTCTGAAATCTTTTGATCAACGTCTTTCTTCTTAAAAGCTACCTTCCCAGTTGATGTCCTCTTTTATGCTCTAGGCTCAGACCTGAAAAGGGCCTCGAATGCACAAAGGCGGGTTATACAGTGGGTCAAGGCAGGGAGGAGGTGGTACCAGCACATCCAGGAAAGAGAATTTTCTGGAGCGCCATGAGTTACCTAGTGAATCGCACATGGTGTCCAGCCTTCTACATTTAGCTGTAGACATGTGCTTGCAAACGTGTTTGGGGGTTAATTCTACTGAGTTCCCAAAATTATTTTTGGTCATTTCCAGTTATAGAGACCAGAAGAGCTCACTGGTTCCAAGAACAAGAAGAAATGCACTGGATCTGATTATTACCGTCTGTGGTGTGCTCTCCTTCCAGTGATTAAAATCTTTTGTCTGTCATTATAGAAAATTTTCACCTATTTAAAATATCTAATGAAACACATTAAAATATACATGTATCTATGATGTTTATCAACTTCCAAAGTTCTGAAATTGTTTTTTATTACATTTTCAAGATTACAGATTTGTATGACAAAAAAGTTATGTCAGGGTCCCACCCTCATATGTAATTTGCTCCCACTCCCACAAGGTATCCAATGTTAATAGACACATGTGTGTCTTTCCCTACATTTCTCTGCAGGGAAACATATACACAGTTATAGGTACACAAGTACATCTGCTGGAGTGTTTGCTTTTATGGAGACTTCGTCTCACTCTACCCACATTGTTCTCGCCCCTTCTTTCACTTGACATTCTACCTTGATTCTCTGTAAGTCATTAGATATGGCACTAACACTATATTTTGGGGTCTTTAACTTACATGAATAATTTAAATAGATGGTATCAACTCAGTACACTTTATCTGGACTTATACATGTTGTTGTTAAAAGCTATCAAGTCAGTTCTGAGTCACAGTGACCCTAGGCACCACAGAACAAAACTCGGTCCGGTCATTGCAATCCTAATAATCGTTGCTATATTCGAGCACACTGTTGCAGCCACTGTATCAATCTCATTGAGGGTCTTCCTCTTTTTCCCTGGACCTCTGCTTTACTAAGCATGATGTCCTTTTCCAGGGACTGGTCCCTCTTGATAAGATGTCCAAAGCCATCCTTACTTCTAAGGAATATTCTGGCTTTCTCTGCTCAAGATAGATTTATTTGTCCACACATAACACTACTAATACAGAAGCATTATCATCCATGCTTTTTAAGTCCACTCTTCCTGCATGTTCTAATTCTCCTCCCCCTGTTCCTTCCCACAAGTGAATCCAAGGTAATTCAGGTTAACAATGTAGTAAGTAGTCTCTCCTATCCTTGCTTAAACAAGCACACACAGACATACATGTATCCTCATCTTCTCATTTATACACACACATAAACATCAACAGGTATTCAAGCATATTCAAACAATTGATATTGTTTAACCCAGATGTGCTCATTTTATATACACTTCTCTGCACCTTGATTGTTTCAGTAATACTTCCATAATACTTCATAGAGATTTCTCCCACTCAACTACTACAACTCTTTTTCATTCTAATGACTCCCTGTTTTATTGAGGATGTAGCTTTACCATAAGTTCTCTATCATTCCACCATCAATGGACAAAGTTTGGTCATATTAATAATAACTATCCTTTCTATACTATAGGATTTGTTTCTGTGGAATAGACTCCACAGAGTGAGATTTCCAATTCAAAGAATGTTAAAAGTACACAGCCATGGCCATGTCTTTCCCCTAGAGGCTGCCATAATGCACCTTTCCAGCCACGTCTCAGGGTATCCTTCTCTCCACAGCCCAGCCAGCCGTAGGTTGCGCTGATTTTCCAATTCTGCCAGTTTCACTGGCAGTTTGATATTTTCTTAACTTGGACTATGTTTACTGGGCATGTGGATTTGCTCTGAATGAACTGTTTGAATTCACTGCTCATTGTTCAAGTGCTTAACTTTTATCCTTCTGTGTAAAATGGAAATTGTTATTAAGCCTTGTCCTCTCCATTTCACATGATTTTCCAAATCTATCATTTGTGTATCACATTTTTGCAAGCTTTTTCCCCCAGAACAATCACTTGAGTCAGCACCATTTATTAAATAAATATAATTTTCTTGAAATGCTACCTTTGTAAGTTATTGTGACTTCTTAACAGATTTTCTGTTTCATTGGTCTACTTGTCACCTTCTATGCTATGTAATATCAATTTGTTCTGTTACCCGAAGAGATAGACACCTGTTACTATCCTGCTTTTTCATGTTTTACTTTGGTAAAACCGCCCTGGTTTTGCAGCGATTAAGTGCTCAACTGCTAATCCAAAGAAAGTTTGGCAGGTCGGACCCACCAGGTGGCTCCAAGGGAGAAAGACCTGGTGTTCTGCTCCCATAATGATTACGACCTAGAAAACCCTATGGGGCAGTCAGATGGGATGGCTTTGAGTCCAAAATCGCCTCCAAGTCTCGTAACAACAGGAATATTCCTTGTTATCTATTCTTTGTTATCTACTGTACTATTTGTAGCATATGATCACTGTATACAGTTCAAAACAACTATCTTAATATTCTGGCTAGAAATGCATTCCACTTATATATTAGTTTTAGGGACCTCCATTTAATTGACAAGACGTTCCATTTGAAAATATGGCATATTTTTGCATATATTCAGGTTTCATTTTATGTACTTTAATACATTGTCTTCCCTCATAGAGGTCCTTTGCTGCTCTGGTTAAAACAATGTTTTGCTAAATATTTTACAGTTTTGGACACAGTGTGGTACAGTCAAGTAGTAGGGGAAAGAGAACGGTCTGCCCTTCCCACCCTTGCCAATTTTAGACCCTTATTCTATACTGGAGAGAAACCATTGATTTTGATGCATTTGTCTTTTATGCAGGTATGTAATTATATCATCATTATTTTAAATATCTTTTAATACTTGTACTAGTTATTTAAATTTTCTAGTTCATTCCTTCACCTAAAAACTATGTTGAGTAATACCAAAATTTTTGTCTAGTTCCAAATTTATCAGAATGGGTTTAATATTTTTCCATTTATCTCACACCTGATAAGTTTGGGGATATTTTGTTATGCACCAATAGATAACTAATACTCTGAGCTACTGACCTTTATGGTAATCTACACACAACTTGTTTCTGACAGTTAAGTACTTCCACCTGGCCTCTGTTCAGCTGGGATACCATGATTTACATTGCTACTTGGCAGCCCAGCCTCCACTAAAACCTGAGCCTATAGAGAATTGTTCTTGTTAGCTGTCATCAAGTCATTTCTGACTCATGACCACCCCATGTGGGCATAGTAGAAGTGTTCAATAGGGTTTTCAAGGCTGTGATCCTTTAAAAGCAGATCGTCAGGACTGTCTTCTGAGGTGCTTTTGAGTAGGTTCAAACCACCAAACTTTCAGCTAGTATAGAACACTTAACTGTTTGCGGCGTCCAGGGACCCTCTGCAAAGGTACATATTGGTAAGCTCCATGTTGCTGGTGCTCCCCTCATCTCCGCATTCCTTATTCTTTTGATGAAATGGGTGTCCTTCAGAACCTCCAAGAAATGGTCTTATAGAAGACTAACTCAGACATGCCCACATATTGGAGGCTTTTATTCCCTCTTCCAACACCTGACACAGTAGGTCTGGTATTTCGATTTCATAGAATGTGGGCCGTTGCCTTTTCCAAACTTCCAAAAGCAATCCCACAGCATATTAAACCCATTTCCAGAACCCTTGCTATGGCAATAAATCCTTGTCAACAAACAAAGTCTACATAAGAATTACAGTGTTTCCTTGAATGGACAACATTTTACATGCCCCCATAAAGAAAATGCCTCAAGGGCAAAGTTTAAGAGTAAACCAAGGCATTTCCCATCACTCCTTACCTGAGAGGCTCTTTGTGAGGATTTCCTGACACACATGGCAAAGGACGTAGTAGACACTGCCTTCTTTTTTTACCTCTTTCCTCCTAAACAAACAGAGACCTTTGCTAAGATGTCAGGTGTCAATTCCCAACTCCTCTTCTTATCCTGTATGTAAGTTCTGTAATGAGACGAGGACCCAGGCAGTATTTCCCATCTTTCAAAGTTTCGAGGTCCAGTGAAATCCTGTTACAAGTCACTAGATCAGCCCAGGAGCTGGAAGACTGAAATTCCTGGTCCTCTGACAAGTGGGAAGGGCAGGATGGGATTGGGCAGAGCCTCCTTGACCATCACTTGCCCCAAGAGGCTCTGGAGGCTGCTTCATGTTATAAGTCAAAGGCCCTTCCAGCCCAGTCGCATAAGAGCAGCGAAAGACTTTTTCCATTGAAATAAAAGATGGGCTCAGGAGCAGCAGATTTGAGGCCATTCAGCTTCGGTCAGCTTTGCAGCTTCAGGACATCCTGGCCGCTGGTCACCTTCACAGCTGGGCCTTTATACCTTTTCACCTCTCTCTCCCTCCCATTTTTCTCCCAGTACCATGGGCTGTGGCTTCTGCTAGTTTCAATGATTTCAGTGTTTCAGTAGCTCCTCGCCCCGCTCAGAGGAGGCAGCTTTGCAGGGTGTGAGGGACAAACCCATAGTGCTGCTTAGGTGTCCTTCAACAGAAACAGTCCTGAGGTGACAAGCTGTCCTGACTGATCCTGACACCAAGACAGAGAGAAACTCAGTGAAAGGGTCATTGGCTTCTGCAAGTGTCAGCACTCTCAGGGTCATGTCCTGGGGTCATGCCCAATTGCAGGAAAAATGAACTGGCTCTGAACCAGTACACAGGCCCCGGAAGCCTCAGGAGGATTCTGTCTTAGTCTAACCCAGCACTGGGGAAATCCTCATGGGGTGGGAACAGTGATATCCCTGGGATCTTTATTCAAAAATCTCAGAGCAGTTGATACAGTCTTGGGAGGTGGGAAAAGAGAAAGCTTGGGACCACAGGGTGGCAAAAGAAGGAGCCTCTTATCACTCACTCTCTCTGGGGTCTTGTTCAGGTTTTTTTTTTTTAATGCAACTTGGGCTCCAGGCAGGCACTTATTGCTAAAGTTCTATTTCTCTGTTTTAATTTGTGATATCTAAGTCAAATCTGGAGTCTTGAGCTCATTTTGATAATTCGTCTTTAGTCTGTGCAGACAAGAGTCCGCTCACAGCCATAATGAGAGCAGAGGAAATAAATTCCCTAGCCTAGACCAGGGCTGGCTCTCTTGCTCCTCAAAATAAGAGTACCACACTTGGGGAGCTCTCCTAGGGCAGCACAGGCGGTGAGTCCAGTCTGGGGCCCTGGGAGGGGGACAGAGGTGGGTGCCAGGCAGTATGGCCTCTGTGGCTTCACCTTCTCCTCCGGGAAGTGCATCTCGAAGGCCTCCACATTCGGATCCTGACGCTAACCAGAAGTTCCCACCCTTCTGTGTCCACTGTCTGGACCCAAGTCCCCATATGCCTCCTCTGCCCTCCTATCCCATCATAAGCACTATGATAAGGCTTAGGTATATACCCTGGATCTCGCCCTCTATGGCCTTAGGCTTCCCCTAATTCTATTGGGACCTGCCAGCCTGCTGAGTCTGAGGTCCAGGTGGGGCTGGGTGGGCTGGGACTGTCACAAAAGGCTCCCGAAGCCAGCTCTTTCCTGCTCCTCGCCAGCTTGTGGTAGGGCTGCCCGGGACCTCGCGCCTCCCCCGGGTGCCCTTCTCTGAGCATCCCTGCTGCCCCCTCCCCTAGCTCTTGAGGCGCCTTCTCTTGATGCACAGGTGCAACTGGGCACCTCACCACACTGAACCCGAAGTCGGTTCTCAGCTAGATTATAGACCTGAACCTGAAATGCACAACCTTAAAACCACTAGAACCAATAACTTGTTGTCATCTAATCCATTCCAACTCATAGGGACCATAAAGGGCAGAGTAGAACTGCCCTATAGGGTTTCCAAGGAGCGCCCGGTGGACTTGAACTGCCAACCTTTTAGTTAGCAGCTGTAGCTTTTAACCACTACTCCACCAGGTTTCTTAAAACTGCTAGATAGGTGTGAAATGAAAAAAGAAAAAAAAAAGGAAAATAAAAAAAATTTAAGAAAAAGAACAATTACAGAATATATAAAAGAAAAAAAATAACAAAACAAAAAAACAACTACAAAAAAATCACATAATATGAGACTGTAACCTCACATTATGGACTCAAGGAGGCTGGGTTGTATCTTTCTTTGCAAATAAGTCTTAGATAAGGGAATTGGTACCAGGAGTAGATACACACTCTCACTTCAGGAAAATGGAAAATCTGGGATTAATTGACCTGGATGAGGTGGAAAACAGTGATAACCACATAATATTTAAAGATGAAATCCTAACAGCCTAAAACATGCAGTGGAAATTTGTCTAAGTAAAGTAGCATCAGAAGAGGCCTTTAATCACTACACAAAATGGGTCAGTAGTTCGAGATCTCCCTACAAAGATGGAATCAACTCGATGGCCAACTGGTTTTGGGTTTGGTAGATCACTTTTAGGCAGGTTCCAGCAAACATGCAAAAAACAGATCATTTCAACCTTGTACACAGTCAATAAAGAAGAGAAAGCTATGAGATGCTCCCCAACTTGTTCCCTAAGGCTACTTTAATATTGATACCAAATTAGAAAAGGAAGGTATAAGAAGAGTTACAGGACAAGCACACTAAGCAACTGAGATGCAAAAACCTACATAAAATGCTGGCAAAGAAATCCAGCAAAGTATAAAGCACGTAATATGCGAGCATCAAGGGGGGTTATTGTCAGCATACAAGCTTGAGTGAACGTTAAAGATTTAATAATTTAATTCACCACATGTGTAGGTTAAGGAAGAAAAGACATAGGTTCACCTCAAGAGACGGTGAAAAGGCAGTGATAAAATCCAACCACACTGAGACATAAGAACTCTGAGCAAACATGGAACAGAAAAGGAGTTCCCGAATATGGAAAACTACAACTCGCATGATAATTCCTGGTGAAATGTGGGACATTCTCTTTAAAATTAATTAGAAATAAAATAAAGATGTTTTCTCTCATTATTTCTATTAAATATTTAACACGGGAGTACAAAAAGAAAAACATATAACTCTTATTATTCATAGATTACAGGAATGTCTCCACAGAAAAATTTAAGAACCATAGAAAATATTAGAATTAATATTAGTTAATCATAAATTTTTTTTTTTTTATAAATACAAAGTAAAAAATAAAGTGAATGTCTATGCAGCAGCATCAAGGCAACTCTGTCATAGCTCTCAGTGAAAGCAGAGGACACTGACAGGGAAACAGCAGGATTCAGGTGGGCTAGACCACGGAGGGGAGAGCACTATTTTACACTGGGCTGGATTTATAAGCACAGGTATGTGTGTTAGTTACCTAGTGCTGCTGTAAGAAAAAAAAAATGACAGTTGGGTGGCTTTAAAGAACAGAAATTCATTTTCTCACAGTTCAGGAGGCTACCTGCCTGAATTCAGGGCACGGCTCACGTCTACTTCAGCTTCTAAAAGCTTCCAGCCACCCTTTGTGTTCCTGGTCTTGTAGATGCATCTGCTCCGTTGTCTGTCTTCCTCTGCCACTGAGTGTGTCTGTGTCTATTCTGCTCTTTGTATAACTCAGAAGGGACTAGGTTTAGGACCCAACCTACACTGGTATGGCCTCGTCAATATAATTTTAAAATCCCTTATATCCAAATCAGGTCACATTTACTGGTACAGTGGTTAGGATTTCAACATACCTTTTGGGGTTACACAATTCAGTCCATAATAGTGCCCTCACCAGATACTCTGGACTGAGAATACTAGCATGAGCAGTTGAGAATGGTTCTATTTTTTTTTCTGCATTAGTTGTTTGTAACTTGTCTCAATGGTCACTCATATGAACTTTGGAGCAACTTATTATGAAGACCCTGACCAACCTTTTGTACCCATGTCCATTGTGTGGAAAAACACACAGACTCCCATCACTGAAGCCTTGGGAAATCCATTGATAAGTGTGGGGAATGGAGTTGGGACCAGAATTGTTTCGTGGCCTTGATAACATGGCATAGCTGTTAGATACCCACATGGAGATGTCAGGTAATAATACTAACAGCTAACACTTACTGAGTACATGCACTGGTGCCAGGATTCTTGTAAGGGCTTCTCCTTTCCTAAGATATTTGTTCTGCTTGATAGCCCTGTGAGGAATGTACCATTATAATGCACATTTTATACATGAAGAGGCCGATACAGAGATTTAAGCTGATATTTGAGTATAAGTCTGGACCCAAGAGGAGTTGAAATGGCTGGAGGTGTGAATCTCACATCCTCAGCTACAGACCGATGGCTGTGGACTCACTGAGGCATCTCAGAGAGAGGGTGTCAACACAGAGAGAGGACTAAACACCGAGCGCTAGGGCACCCTGACGCCTACAAGCTGGCCAGGTGAACCACAGCCAATAAAGCTCTCTGAAGGTCAGTGTGGTTCCTGGAAGGTGGTCTGTCCTTTCTCTAGGCCGAATTTCCCACTGCCTCTCCCACCTGCACTGGCTTGTCCCCTTCCTAATGGCAGGGACAGTGTGTAACTTTCACCACTGCCCAAGATCCCAAGGTTACAATAACATTGGTATGGAAAGCAGAATGATGGAGTCAGGAAGCCTGGTGGTCACATGCAACCAGTTGGAAACGGAAAAGAGGAAATAAAGACGGGGAGAAGACCGTGAGCCAGAGGAGTGGGAGAAATGAATATTTCCTGAGTGCTAAGTAAGGCTGGGCGACTGCTAGTGGCATGTAGTTCCTCACTTAAACTTCAGAGGGACACAATGGGTGGAATAGACATTGCTATCCACTTTCATCATGCAAACGTTTTATTATCTTTGATTTTAACAGTAACTTCTTACAAAAACAAATGAGAAAATAGAAAAGAGTATAATAAAAGAATAAAAAAAGAAAACATCTCATCAATTCAGTACTATCATTTTGCCTCAGCAGCTACACATTTTTGTTGTTGATGTAAATATAACACACAACCTTTGCCAAGTGAACGAGTTATAAAGGTGTACACACTATTGACAGGAATTACATTAATAGGCTGTGCAACCCTACCCTTAATCAGTGTGATTTTTCCATAATTGTAAACAGAAACTCAGTTTCCATATGCAATAAAAAAAAATATGCAATAACACCCCTTTATTCCCTCCCTCCTGTCCCTGGGAACCCCTATAAACTTTCGTCTCTATACATTTGCCTGTTTTTGTAAAAGGCATGCTTTTTAATTTGAAAGTTCATGACAAGCTACAAGGGAGAAATCATGTGGAAGCAGAAGTTATTTGCAATACATACATCCTACTACAAACTTGGTTCTAAAATATGCAAAGGATGATTCATAAAGAAAAAAAACAATTCAATAGACAAGTAAATACTTGAGTGCTCTCTAAAAGATTTCTGTATGGCCAACATACATATGGAAAGGGACTACATCAGTTATCAGAGGAATTCTAATAAAAGCTCACAATGTGATCCTAACCCTGCACACCAGAATGGCTAAAATAAAAAAAAAAAAATGGAAATACCAACTATTTGGTAGAACACGGAGCAACTGGAATTCTAATCTACTGCTAGTGAAAGTGCAATTTGGTACAACCACTTTAAAAATGCTTTGGCCATATCTACTACAGCTGTGAACATCCATATATTCTATGACCCAGCAATTCTACTTCTAGATACATACCCAATAGAAATGGGTACATATGTTCACCAGAACACATAAGTCTAACCATCTGCTAAGGAATGAACACCCTCCTTCTGAATGCCTAACTTTTGTTTTTAATTGTTCTTTAGATGAAGGTTTACAGAGCAAAGTAGCTTCTCCTTAAACAGTTAGGACATATATTGTTTTATGACATTGGTTACCAACTCTAAGACATGTCAACACTCTCTCTTCTTGACCTTGGGTCCCCTATTACCAGCTTTCCTGTCCTCTCCTGCCTTCTAGTCCTTGTTCCTGGGCTGGTATGCCCCTGGAGTCTCATTTTGTTTTATGGGCCTGTCTAATCTTTGGTTAAGGGTGAACCTCAGGAGTGACTTCTTTATTGAGCTAAAAGGATGTCTGGGGGTCATATTCTCAGGGTTTCTCCAGTCTCTGTCAACCTAGAATTCTGGGTTTTTTTTTTTTTTTTAATTAGGATTTTCTTCTATATTTTTCTCCAGTCCTGTCCTGAATGTCTCACTTAAAAAGCACTATTCTCGTCTGTTCTAAGGTGATGGCCATATATAATGATAAACTTATAAAGAAAAGTCTAGAGCTTTCTGTTAAATGCAGCAGCAAATCTCTGGAGGCTCATGTTCTTATAGCTTCTGCTCCCTCTGGAGCTACTGCTTCTGTCTGTCCTTCTGCTGGGCTGCACCACATGGAACCAGTTATAAAATTCAACCTCATCTTATAAATTCACAGGAGTCCTACTCACACAAAATTTTTATTGGCTATGAGAACAGGTGTGTAGAGGAGGTATAGAAGGGATTTCTATTGCAGCAAAGCAAAACCTTAATATGAAATGGCTGGGAATGGCGGGCCTCCTTCTGTAAAAATGCTTTTCTACATGGAATATGGGAAAATGCAGTTAAGATATGGCTTATGCAAAAAGGCAAAAAGGAGTGCTTGCAGCAATTTGGTAATCATTTAGATCACCTGTAAAAATATTTTCATCCTTTTTCTCATAGCTTACAGGAAATGAAATTCCAAAAGGATCGCATATTTAAAAGTAAAATACGTCACCATACAAATTTCAGAAGAAACTATGAGAGATTTTGTTTTGCTTTTTGTTGGTAAAAAACAAAGATTATCTAAAAATCCCAAAGCTGTGAAGGCTAAAACTGGTAAGATACAGATACAGATGTTTGGCATATGAAAAACTATATGAAGAAAGCAAAAATACAGGCAAAAATCTGAAGAAAAATTCGTAGGCTAAGGATTTGAATAGACATTTCTCCAAAGAAGATATAGAAATGGTCAATAATCACATGATAAGAAGCTCAACCTCATTAGTCATTAGGGAAATGCGAATCAAAACCAAAACGCACTATTATTTCAAAACCACTGAGATGGCTCAAATCAACAGGATGGACAACACAAGTGGTGAGGATGTGGAGAAACTGGAACCCTCATACATTGCTGGTGGACATGTAACATGATCCAATCGTTTTGGAAAACAGTTAGGTGCTTGCTCAGAAAGTTAAACATAGAGTTAGCATGAAACATAGCATTCCACTCCTAGGTATGCATCCAGGACAACTGAAGCACGTTCACATTATAACTTACAAAAGAATTTTCATAGCAGAATTATTTATAAATAGCCAAAATGTGGAGAGAATCCAAAAGTCATGAATTGATAAACTGTGATATACTCGTAAAATGGAATATTACTCAGCCATTAAAAGGCATCAGGTACTAATACATGGCACTATATGGACAAACCTTGAGAACGTTATGCTAAGTGAAAGAAGCCAAACAGAAATGACCGCATGGTGCATGATTCCATTTACATGAAATACCCAGAACAGACAAACCAACACAGACAGAAAGTAGATTAGCAGTTGCTATGTCTTGGAGGAAAGGAGTAATGAGATGACTACTAATATGTAGGGCGTTTATTTACAGGGTACTGAAAATATCCTGAAGCTAGACAGTGGTGATTGTTGCACAACTCTGTCCATATACTAGAAACCACACAATTGTGCACATTATAAAAGGCAATGTTATGGCCGGTGAATTATATCTCAATAGAAATATTTGTGATTCCCGAAAGACTAACATTTCAATGAAATATATACAATCCATAAATCAGTAGGCGAAAACAACGCATTTTACCATATCTCTCTCCAGCCAAAGTGAAGGGGGTACATTCTATTAATACATCTTATTTTTTTATCTCTTCATGAACAAGTTCTGTTCTCATTATACATAACTAGTCTCCATTTCTAATTATACATAACCAGTCTCCATTTCCTTATGCCTGTTTTCACTATTGTAACTACATAAACAGAGCACTTCCATGGCTTTTATAAAAACCCACCCACTCATTCAATCAGACATATCATATTTGGAAGCTTCTTAGGTGCCAGGAACTAGGATACTCTGACCAACACAGCAGACAAGGTCCTGCCTGCATGGGCCTTCTATTTTTGTGGAGCACTCAGATGATAAACCAGCCAAACAGTATGTAATGTTACCTAACATCAGGAGGGAGACGTATAATTTTGGAGGTGTCCCAAGCTGTGTCTCTCTCATGAAGAGTTCCCTCTTGCCTCTGAACCCAGTGGAAAGTAAACACTTTGAAGGAACTGTGAGGTCAGTAAGTGTGAAAAAAGACATTTCATTTCAGTTTCATTTTGTTGGTTTTACCTGCTACGCTGTCGACATTTTTTTAAACACTATCCTGCAGCTGACATCAACCAACCCCCCAAAAAACAAAAACAAAACCCGATGCCATGCAGTCGATTCCGACTCACAGCGACCCTGTAGGACACAGTAGGGTCTCCAAGGAGTTCCTCGTCTTAGCGCACAAATAATTCCTGCTTATGAGAATCTGAAAGTTGTTCACTGTGGATGTGTGAGGGACTCAGTAACACTTGCAGAGATTCCATGTGGGTGTGGTGCTCAAGTGTGAGAATCGGGGGGAATGGACCCCATGGCACTTTGCATCCTTCTGGAGATTATGACACAACAAACATTCCCTCCTCATCGTCCTGCATCTTGTAAGAGAACAGAGGGAATTGTTAGGCAGAACCATTTGAAAATGCATGGCAAGAAATTTTATTGAAACATTAAATTCAAAATAAAATCTTCCTATGTTTTTCAACCTTCCCTACCTCATTTCAAGAGGTAACTGGACTCACAGAGTTAAAGCCCTGAAACTTCGAGACTCTGAAGAGTCTGTTGGAAGAGTCTCAGCTCATTGCAGTAATCACACCGAGTGAACTGGAAACCAAGGGAAGAGTGGGAGTCAGACAGCAGAGACCTACACATTGGGAAGGGGTGAGGCCTGCTTCTTGATAATGCCCTGGGCTAGGTGGCAGCACCTCAAAGGGTAATGCAGGCACACAAGTAGACAAACCACGTTATGGTGTTCCCAGCCCTGCCAAGGTTCTCATGCTCCATCTGAGAATGGAAGCAGCAGAGACAATGCTTCTAGAGAGATCACCCACATAGGCTGAGGCGATGGGTGTGTTAAAGATCTTCAAACCTTGGTCTTTCTTTAGACCCCGGGGTACCTAGAAAATAAACCAACACCAAATATACCCCTGCAAAGAAGTAAGGTTAAAATTTTACCCCAATTTTGTAAGCCGAGAGCTCTGAGTTGGAATTCAGTTTATTTAAAGAAATATCAAGTTTTCTTGTACACATGAATTTGTGCTGATTCACTTACAATTCGTATTATTCATTCATCCACGAAGTCAGCAAACATTTACACTATAACAGCTACATGTGAGACCCTAAGGCAGTTGCTCTTGATGATGAAATGACTCAGAGAATTTCCCTCAATGCCTGGTGAGAGAAACAGCCAAGTTAACAGTTGTATCAGTCATGTATTGCTCTGTAACAAATGACCCCAAATTGTCGTGTCTTAAAAGAGCAACAATTTACCAGCTCACAATTTTTCAAGTTGTCAGTTTGGAGCTCTTCTGATCTGGGCCAGCCTCAGTGGCTCACAACACGGCTTCCTCATGTGTCTACAATTTGCTTCCAGGTAGCTGGGAGCCAGTTCATAACATCAAGTCAGTGAAACCGCTGGATCCTCCCTCCATTGGTCTTCCATCATCTAGCAGGCTGGCCTGAGGATGTTCCCATGAGTTCTCAGGGTTTAAGAGCAACAAAAGGGAAGTCTCAATGTAAAGTCTTTCAACTCTCTCATTTTATCAGGTTTTCTACCATCCCAATGTCCAAAACAATAATGTCAGCCCCAACTAAGGGATGGAGAAAGACTCCTACTGCTAATGAAAGGCTCTCCAGAGTCTCATAGAAGGCATGGGCACAGACAGCAGATAAATGTGTAGACATTTCTTACATCAACCACAAAAAGTAAATGCAATTGTGTTTTATGCTGTGGTAAAGGGTTTTGCAGGTACAATGGAGTAGGGAGCAAGAAGTGAACAAATCTACCAGGAGGATATTTAGGGACGTGATGTCTGAACCAAGTTGAGAATATGATTGGATAGTTAAGGGGTGACAAAAGGCCCGGGTCCAGGAAGCCCCATGTCTTCTCCAGAGAGAAGTCTGAGGAGACAGGCTGAAGCCACTGAGGCATTTGGTACATTTGTGACCAGATGCAGATCATCTTTTGTTCTACTGTTTTCCAACCACTCATCCCTATTTATAGTTTGGAGTCATACAAGAGTAGACCCTAGCATTTCCCTGTTGAAAATTTATTTTCCTCTGAGAAGTCATCACCACCCCAATGTTCTTAATTGCTTCTTCAAATGCTGTCTCCATTTACCAGCTCCTTTTCTAAATGGGCTCCAGAGTGAAAGCAGAGCCTGGAAGATGCACAGGTCATGGACTTTCCCCAAGTCAACTCCTAAACCTCCCATTCTGGCTGACCACAAATTCCTGAGTCTTAGCATTTTATGGTGAGCTCATAAGCCCAATCTGTTCCAGTGGGGTCAGTTCTCTTAACCACCATGCTTCACCAGAGAGTAGGCCATCAGATGGGATGGGAGAGAAAATCTAGTCACGGGGAAGAGCCTGTGTGAAGCCTCAGAGGCTAAGGAGACCTGAGAGGTGTTCAGAGTGGACGTTGTATGACCAGGGCTGGAGAGACACGATTCCAAGAGAGTCAAATGAGAAGTTTTGGAGAAATCAACTCCTGGTCACACTGTAACGATTCCATGTACTCTCTCTCTCCCCACCAAGGGATAGTAACGACATGGAGTGCAGAGAAAAGTTGCAATTCCTTTTTTATATCCAAGCCCCCTTTTCCCAGTCTGGGACTGGCAGTATTCAGGCTCCTACTTGAACTGTTTCATATTTTTCTTTTTCCTGTGTTTCTATTCAAAGTGGGACCATGGAACTGAGCAATGTCAGGAATGATGTCACACAGGGTTATGGAAGCCATGCCGTTCATGCTGATCTCACCTACTCTTTTGGAGAGGGTGTCGATCTGAGATCCTGTGGGAGAGCACCTGGAACTACTCTATCACAGAAATTCTGGACTAAACCGGGGTCCCCAAGTCACCAAACGGTCATGCATCATGAAGAACTGGGAAAAGGGATAAAGATCCTTCAGAACATCATTATGATTGGACATCTTCACCCAGAGAGGATGAAACACTGATACAGAAGGAAGAGGCCTTTCTCTAAGACTCTAGATAAGGGTGAGAGGAAAAATTGTCCCAGATTGATGTGTGTTACGGAACAAAGGGTCTGGTTTCCACCAGAAAAGACAGCCATGATAGGACAAGATGAAGGAATTGGGAATGGATAAGGTCATAAGGAGGAGCGTCCTGAGAAAGCATTTCCTGTCATTTGGTGGACAATTAACCAAATTCTTATATCAACAAGAAATGTAGGAAAAAGTGAGGGATCAAGCTACAGAATTCATTGGGAGTTTGAGAGCTTTCCAGAACAGATTCAGACGAGGCACTCTGCTGTTTAAGATCTGTACCTGGTGGAAAGGAAGGAAGCCAGTGGACAACTAGGGCAGAGAGTAGAGGATGGGGCAAAGGGTGGTTAGAGAGAAGCGTACTTATTATATTTTCTAATGACATGATATTAATGTACTATGTGAAGAATTAAGAAAATATCTCAGGAGGTTCTGGCAGTGAGAAGTTGAAGGAGCCCAGAGCCCACATCATTGAGGGCAGAAGATGGCTTGCAGACTCCTCCGCTAGATCCAGCAACTCCCCTTCTCCTCCTATGTCTTCTCCCCACATCTCCCGAAGGGCCTAAGAAACCCTTACAGCAAAGAGAGCTGTAGGATAGAATTTTTTTACATTCCTACTTTTCTTAACCTGAATTTTGTCTAGGATCTTTAATTTGCCACTCCTTTCAGGGCAGTTTTGTTGCCCTCTCCACTACCATTATTTTTGCTGCCCCCCACCACTACTCCAGTGCTGCCCTCCACTGGCCCTATTTCCTTTTGCTTCCTAGGTTTCTAACTGGCCTCTAAAACCCTCTTGAGAGATCCTCTGCTACAACTTCTGTCACGGAGTTTGCACTCCACTCCCAAGCTGCTTCCATCTCTTTCTTCCTTAACTCGCCAATCCTACCTTCATACTCAGAAAAATACAGACCCTTATGTTGACATATACAACCCACCCACACACACAGTTGATGTGGTTGTGTCTTGGCTACTGAGATTTGTACCATCGGACTCTCAAATATGGACATCTCTTTCGGCCTCACACTGAAAGAGTATTTCTCATAATGACATGGTGAGAGCTTTCTGTTCAGGGAAAGGCAATTTTAAAGGAGAAGCTTTAAATTATACATATACAAATTTTGCTCTAAGTATAATTTTTTGAATAACAGGTCTTCCTTTAATGGCCACATAAACCAGGGACTCCATCAGCCTGAAACCAGAAGAACTAGGTGGTGTGCAGCTACAGTCAATAACTGCCCTGACAGAGGATACTTGCAAGTTATAAAAATGATGGTACCCTCAAATACAGCCCTTATACTGAAAGAAAAGACCAATATGAGTGTCAGAGATACTCTGAAACTTGCTCTTGAAAGTAAAGTAGCTAAAGGAAATGAAAGAAAAGATGAAGTAGAAGAGCTGAAGAGAAGATTTCAAAGGGCGGCTCGAGAAGACAAAGTATGATAATGACATGTGCAAAGACTTGGCGTTAGAAAAACAAAAGGGAAGAACATGCTTGGCATCTCTCAAGCTAAAGGAACTGAAGAAAAAATCCAAGCCTCGACATGCAATAGTGAAGGATTGTACGGGCAAAATATTGAACAACACAGGAAGCATCAAAATAAGATGGAAAGAATACACAGGGTCACTGCACAGACACACACACACACAAAAGCATGGGTCGGTGTTCAACCATTTCAGGAGGTAGCATGTCATCAAGAACTGATGGTATTGAAGGAAGAAGTCCAAGCTTCACTGAAGGCATTGGCAAAAAACAAGACTCCAAGAACTGACAGGTACCAATTGAGATGTTGCAACAAACAGATGCAGCACTGGAGGTGCTCAATCGTCTATGCCGAATAATTTAGCCATCCGATTGGAAGAGATCCATGTTTGGGCACATTCCAAAGAA
The DNA here is from genome assembly GCF_030014295.1 of Loxodonta africana. Classification (NCBI taxonomy): domain Eukaryota; kingdom Metazoa; phylum Chordata; class Mammalia; order Proboscidea; family Elephantidae; genus Loxodonta; species Loxodonta africana. The sequence continues at coordinate 137,007 of NW_026974927.1, read as the reverse complement.
AGTGATTCAACAAAATTCAGAAACTATCAAACAATATCATTAATATCAAAACCCAGTAAAATTTTGCTGAAGATCATTAAAAAGAAGTTGCAACAGGAATTCAAGTCAGATTCAGAAGAGGATATGGAATGAGGAATATCATTACTGATGTCTGATGGATCTGGGCTGAAAGCAGAGAATACCAGAATACCAGAAAGATGTTTCCATGCGTTTTATTGACTATGAAATGGCATTAAACTGTGTGAATCATAACAAATTATGGGTAACACTTCAAAGAACGGAAATTCCAGAACACTTAAGTTTGCTCATTTGAAACCTGTACATAGACCACGAGGCAGTTCTTCAGAGAGAACAAGGGGTACTATGTGGTTTAAAATCAGGAATAGTTTGTGTCACGGTTCTATCCTTTCATCACATTTATTCAATCTGTATGCTGAGCAAATAATCCAAAAAGCTGCACTCTATGAAAAAGAACGTGGCATTAGGTTTAGAGGAAGATTCATTAACAACCTACAATATGCAGATAACACAAACTTGGTGAAAGTGAAGAGGACCTGAAGCACTTAGTGGTGAATATCAAAGACTACAACCTTCAGTATGGGTTGCACCTCAACATAAAGAAAACAAAAATCTTCACAACTGGACCAATAAGCAACATCATGATAAACAGAGAAAAGATTGAAGTTATCAAGGATCTCATTTTATTCAGTTCCCCAGTCCACGCTCATGGAAGCAGCAATCAAGGAATCAAATGATGTATTTCAAATCTGCTGCAAAGAACTCTTTAAGCTGGTGACAAGCACAGATGTCACTCTGAAGGCTAAGGTGTGCCTGACACAAGCCATGACATTTTCAAACGCCTCATATGCATGTGAAAGCTGGACAATGAATAAGGGAAACCGAAGAAGTGCTGCCTTTGAATTATGGTGTTGGTGAACAATATTGAATATACCATAGACTGCCAGAAGAACAAACAAATCTGTCTTGGAAGAAGTACAGCCAGAATATTCCTTACAAGCACAGATGGTGAGTGTTTGTCTCACATACTTTGGACATGTTATCAGGGGAGACCAGGCCCTGGAGAAGGACATTATGCTTGGTAAAGTAGACAGTGAAAAAGAGGAAGACCCTCAGTGAGATGGATTGACACAGTGGCTGCAACAATGGGCTCCAGCATAATAACAAGTGTGAGAATGGCACAAGACTGGCCAGTGTTCTGTTCTGCTGTATATAGGGTCACGATAAATTAGAACTGACCTGATGACACCTAACAACAATACCCTGTTCGGCTCACTGCCTGTCTCTTAGTTTGCTGTACTGTGGTGGTTTGGATGTTGCTATGATGCTGGAAGCTAGGCCACCAGTATTTTAAATACCAACAGGGTTATCCATGGTGGACAGGTTTCAGTGGAGCTTCAAGACTAACACACACTAGGAAGAAAGACCTGGAGATTTACTTCTGAAAATTAGACAATTAAACCCTTACAGATCACAAGAGAATACTGTCCAATTCACTTGCTTTGGACATGTCATCAGGAGAGATTAATCAGTCCTAGAGGAGAATATCATGGTTGATGAAGAAGAAGGCCAACAAGGCTGTAGGAGACCCTTGGTGACATGGACTGGCACATTAGCCATAATGATGGAATCTAAATTGCTGGCACTTGTGAGGATGACACAGGACCTGGCAACCTTTAGTTCTGTGGTACCTAAGTTCACCATTAGTCGGAGTCACCTCAATGGCAGCTAGCAAAACATTACTGTTTGAGAGGAGAACTGAGATATGAACTTGATACAATATACCAAATATTAAAATGTTCAAAGATCTCATGTTTACTATAAAAGAATAGGAATTGAAAATACAACTTTCAAATCGCTAGAAGGAAAAAAAAAGTAAGAGAAATTTCATCATTCCAATAAAAAAAGAAACAGGAAAAGCAGAATAATAATAAAAAAAAAGAACAGTGAATATGAAGTATAATATGGGAATTATGTCTAAATGTATGAGTAATAGCAAGAAAAAGGGATTAATACCTAAGGAAAAAACATGTACACTCAGCTTAGACTTGCAAATCCACCCATATCTTATTTATAAAAGAAAGTTAAAACATAATGTTAGAAACTTTTAAATTATGTAAATGAAGAAATTTCTACTGTTAATGACTACATGAACAACCCTCTGCCAGATACTGTTGATACAGAAATGATTAAGAAAAGATTCCTTGCAGTCTGGTGAGAGAAACAGCCCAGTTAACAAATCAGTTATCAATTGCTGTATAACAAATGACCCAAAAATGAAGCGCCTTAAAAGAACAAGCAGTTACTTCGCTCACAGTTTTGCGGGTTGGCAGTTTGGGGTTCTTCTGGTCTGGGGCAGACTCAGCTGCTCTCAGCTGGGCTCCCTCATGTATCTGGAATCAGCCACCATGTCAGCTGGCGGGCAGAGGGCCTGAAATCTTCTCAGCGGGATTCTCTCTCTAATGGTCTCTTGTCATTTATTAGGGTGGCCTGGGCTGTTCCCATGGGTTCTCAGTGTTTGAAGAGCAGCAAGAAGTCAAGGAGCAGCCCTGGTGGTGCAGTGGTTAAGGGCTCAGTTGCTAAAGGAAAGGTAATCAGTTTGTACCCACCAGCTGCTTTGCGGAAGAAAGACATGGCACTTTCCGTCTGTAAAGATTACAGCCTTGGAAACCCTATGGGGCAGTTCTACTCTGTCCTTCAGGGTCACTATGAGTTAGAATATTCTTGAGAGTGATGGGTTTCGTTTTTGGTAAGAGAGCAAGTCACGATGTGTCTAATTATATTCGGTCTCTGCTTCTATTGGTCTTTGTACTGTCCCAAAGGCCAAAGCAATCATAGATCAGTCCAAATTCAAGGACTGGAGGAAGAATCTTGCTCTTGAGAAAGGGAGCTGTAGGTCATATAATATGTATGGATACATACATATTAGAACATGTGGCCATTTTTGCTATCCATCACAACATGTAAATGCAACCAAGTTTGTCCCTAGTTGTGGCAGAAGCGTTTCTTAAATACAATAGAGTGTGGAGCAGGGTGGGAACTTCTACCAGGTGTGGGGTCGGAAAGGCTTCCACCAGGAAGTGATGTTTGACCTAAATTTTGAAATACGAGTGGATGGTTAGGAGATTTTCTTTTTTTTTTATATTTCCAACCACTTGCCCACATTCTACCATCTGTCGTCACACAAAGCGAGCCCTCTGCTCCCATGTTGACATCTTTATTTTTCCTTCAAATCCTCAGGCTCTCCTCTACCTACCAAGCACAACTTCCCAAACCCTGCCTTAAAATGTTTCAACAATTTGCTTGTTCCTTTTCTAATCGCCCCCTGGACAAAAAAGGAGATCAAGCAGAGGACAGTGGACCTTTCCCTGAGGGCTCTCCTAAGCCTCCCAGGCAGGTTGACCACAGACGTCTGGAGTCTCAGTGCTTTTCTGTGATGATGTAATCCTACCCTTTTTAGTGGCTCCAAGGGAGAAGCATGTGGACAGGCCAAGAGGCTTCACAGGGTTGAGAGTCAGGAGGTCAAGAGAGAGTGGCCTAGACACCACCGAGTGATGGTACCTCCAGGCAACAGACCAAAAACTCCATTGTGCACGGATGGCTACGAAGGGTGAGTCTTTTGGAAGAGTTTTCTTTTATTTAATCAATAGATATATATTGGGTATCTCCTATGGGTGGGGTTCTGTCTCACTTTCTGGGACTGCCAAATATGAGGCAGACCTTGTCTTTGTCCCCAAGTTATTTACAACACATTTGGAAGACACAAATTGGAAATTGAGCATCTCCTATGACTCAGTGCTATGATGGAGGATTACTAAAAGATTACTAGGTCCTCTGAATACATAAGGCAGGAGCACAGACTGGGTACCTTGGAGGAGGAACCAGTCAACAGGAAGGGAGAGAACGTCTACTAGTCAGAGGGAACAGCCTGTGTGAAGCCTAAGTGGCAAAGGAGGCCTGAGAGGTGTTCAGAGTGGACATTGTGTTTCTAGAGATGGAGAGATTTGATTCAGGGCCAGAGAAGAGGTTTGGGAGAAATAGCGACTCATTATACTCTTCTATTTCCTCAACTCACAGTTTCCTTCCTCTTAGATGTTGACTTCTTTAAGTGAACATTTCAATTCATTTTTAAGATATAATTTCCCTCCTCCCAGCCTCCTAGCCTCTCCCACAACAGTTGCCATATTTTTTCCTAGTGCGGTGTTTAGATTCAAACTGGGACCTTGGAACTGAGCGATGTCAGCGATGATGTCACACAAGAGTTACTGGAAACCTTGGTGCTCACTCAGATCCCAACTGCTCTTTGGAGAGGTTGTGGGTCTGAGGTCTCCTGTGGGAGAGCGACTTTGGATACCAAATTACAAACGGTTCTCCCTAAATCAAGGTCCCCAACTTGTGAGAGTTTGGGACATCATCTCTACGTGGGAGGAGGAGAAACATCTTGCTGGTGACCATCCTTTGTGGTTCATCTTCACCCAGCCAGAATGGAGCGGCAATACATGAGGAAGAGGCCTTTCTCTAAGGCCCGAGGTAAGGGTGGGAGGAAAATTCAGTCTGTGCGATGGGTGCTGGGCAGCAAGGGGTTTGATTCACCCCGGAAACAAGGACCACAAGGGATCACCGAGGCTTTCACCTGAAAAAACTTCCTGTCAATTAGTAAACAGTAAGAAATTATAGTGTGAATAAATAAATGAAGGAATAAATATGTGAGTGAAGTATAGAACTCTACTGTCATCTGAGGGGCTTTCCATAACAGTAGCAGACAAGTCAGATTTGTGAACTCTCGTGCTTTGTTAGTGGAAAGAACGCAGGTGGGCAACTGGGGCAGTGGGTATAGAACCAGGGAGAAGGGTGGTTACAGAGACTTGTAAATAATTTTTTCATGAGAATGAATTAATATATCATGCGAATTAAAAAAAATATCAAATTTATCAGGAGGTTTTGGGAGTGGGTGGTGTGATGGAGCACAGTACGACACATTCATTCAGAGTTTCCAGTCAATGTAAGCTGCCACAGTCCTCAGCCTGGACTCAGGCAGAAGAAGGTCCAGGAAGGCCCTGCCCCTCTAGCTCTAGGGATTTCCCTTCTCCTCCAAGGTCTCCTGACCATCTTTACCTAAGGGTTTAACATTTCTTCTAGGTAAAGACAGCTATAGTATAGATCGTTTTTTTTTCTCTTGTAATTGCAAAGTTTTATTTTTTTTAATTGTGTTCAAAATATACATAAAACATAACTGAATAATTGCTAATGTATGAGTCAGTGATACTCATTACATTCTTCAAGTCATATAACCATTCTCAATATCCTTCTCCAAACTTTTCTACAACCATTAACATAACCTCAATGCCCCAGTGGAAAAACTTCCCCTTCCCCCTGCCCACAACTGCCAACCACCAATAATCCTTGCTTTCTATATATTTGCTTATTTCATATAAGTCAGATCGTACAGTATTTGCCCTATACTTAGGGCAAATACTAACTTATTCCATTTAGCATGATGTTTTCCAAGTCTAGCAGGAAAGAATTTTAAAATTCCAACTATAGCTAACCTCAGTTTCTGCTATCATTCTTAGTTATCCATTCTTTCTCTGACTAGTCTGCCCCCCCTTTGTCTTCTTTGTTGCTGCCCCATTCTGCCCTTCAGCGGCTGAGCCCTGCTTTCTGCTCCCTCCTTGATCTCTGTATCCTTCTAACCAACTGCTGGCATGTTCCATCTCTGAATCTTGTCTCTCTCTCAAGTTTTCTCTCCATCCAACACACCCGACCGAGCTCCATCTCTTTCTGCATCCTGAACTCTGCAGTCATTCCCACAGATTCAGAAACATACACAGACCTTTAGGTTGACACAGACAACCCACTGCGACATACACAGGAGAGGAGGCTGTGTGTTCTCCATCTGAAGTTCTCGCATCAAGGTTCTCAGATACGGCCATCTCTTTCTGCCTCACTTCATCTACTAAGGACTGGGCTTCTATTCCAAGAAAAACAATTTTCATCTTCTACTGTGGCTGGGTTAAGAAGGATGCAAGGAAGAGGTATACATGTAAGAATCATAACTAAATATACACATTCTTCTCTTTACGTATAACTCCTCTATAAAAAGCCTTTCAGTAAAAAGAGGATGAAAAGAGGTGACCATTGCTCTGGAGTGTTTACTCTCCAAATTTACTAAGAATATCACCCGCATACAAAACATCAAGTCACACATTTATTATGAAGTTTCATGGGAATGAGGTCATTTCTAAGTTCCAAAGGAACAAATTCATTGGAATTCAATAAATGTGGAATTAAAGAAAAACAACTTCTTAAAAAATGAACTACCATAAACAGTGCCACTTTACAATGCAGACTTTGTCTTCCACAGCAGTGCCCCCAAAGGGTGGTGGGTCTCTGGGGAAGAAGAAAGAAAGCATGGGGTCTGCAGAGGTGGAGGATGTGGTGATGGAGAGGCCTCCAGGGGTCCCTATGACCAAAGCTTTGGGCTCACAGGTGAGAATAAGGACCCTGAAAGCTCAAGTAAATTAACTCTCTATTCTCAGAGGTCTCTATCCAAGAGGAAAATGTGCAACAGTCAACAACATCCCATGAAAAAAGTCGAAGCTCCAGGCCCAGGAAGATTCCAAAACAATCCGAGAACCCTTCTCCTTTATCTTCCACTGAGCAGACCTCTCACTCCTCCAACTACGGGGCTGCCCCAGGAAAGCCATGGGTCAGGTGCGCATATTTCACCAAGGTGCGCACGGTCAAGGGGGTGGCGGTCTCCCGGCAGACCAAAACCTCCTTTGCCCCCGTGGGCAAGATTCCCCAGGTCTTTGAAGCCGAGCTCTCTGAGGAGAGCACCATCGGCTCTGCCCCCAGTCTGGCCAACACTGAGTCCCTGGTCAGCAACCTGGAGCCCTGGCAGGAGGGGCCCCAGACCTGTACCCAGGAGCCCACTGACCAACGGGAGGAGCATGCTGAGAGACCCCGCGCAACCACCCCGGAGTGGCTGGTGACCCGTGAGCGCGGCTTCCGCTGCGTGGCCTGCTGACGCGTGTTCAAGTCCCGGGAGGCCCTCGTGGCCCATGCGGAGCATGGTGTGAGCCAGGGCTTCAGCTGCCGGTCTTCTTTGAAGAGCTGCTGGAGAGGCGGCTGCCACGCTCAGTCCAGCGAAGGCCCAGACGCTGCCACCAGCTGGCCAGGCGTTGCCTGATGGCCGCCAAGAAGAGGGAGGTGAGGGAGAAGAAAGCGGTCTGCAGACGCCTGGAGGAGCAGCTGGAGAAGCAGAGAGAAGAACTGAAGAGGCTGAGGCACCAGCTGGACAAGCTGAAGAGGCAAGAGGCCAGGCTGCAGAAGGAGCAGGCGCACCACCGAGGCCAGAAGGGGAAGCGCCTGAAGACGTGCTAGAACCCCGGGACTAGGAGGAGCAGGGCCTTTGGGCTGGAAACGTGGGCCCTTCAGGAGAGACCTCCATTCAGGTTCGTTTAACCCAGCTCCCCTGGAAGATCATACCCTTCTTCCCCTGTGACCCCAACCCTCCCAACCCAAGCGCACAGAGAACTCCAGCCCTAAGGGGGATCTGGATGGAAGAAGCCCCAGATACCTGACTGCAGACACCAGGTCCCCTCAGAGGCTCCCCTGGCCCAGGAGAGGACAGGACAGGCCTCATCTGGATGGTGAGATCTTGGGACCCGAAGGATGAGCGCAACATAAATAGAGAAAGGCAAAGGGGATTTCAGTGGGACTTGGGAGGATTGGGGGGGGGGCCCTGCTGAGGTGTGATGGTGAAGGGGGTGTCACCGAGTTCTTTGGAGAAGAAGGAATCAGAGAGATGGCAGGCTGTTGGGAAACATGCCTGCAGGTGAGCAGTGGACATAAAGCCCTAAACAAACAACTCTGGGTCCCTTCCCAGCAGTATAGAGGCAGAGAAAGAGGCAGGGCTTGGTAGGAGGAGAGGGGGGCAGGTGGAAGGAAAATGAACTCACCCAAGCCATGTCTTCTGGTCTCCTAGGGTGAATTTGGGTTTATGATTGGGATGCATCCTTTTTGCCACATTAGGGGAATGTAAGTGGGAGGTGGTGTAGAAAAATCCCCCTGGGTGTTAACCATTTCTGGATAAGAGTTGATCCAGGGCTTGCAGGATATTTCCTGTAGAGCATGTCCTAGGGTAAGGGGTAGAGCTTTGGAACTTTTTCTTCTCCTAAATCAAGCTGTACATTCCGGTTCTTGACATGTCAAACAAACTTGCTAATTTTTTTTTGTTTTCCTGTGGTCAAATCTGACCTGCCGCGAGGTCAAAGAACTGGAAGAAAAAGGCCCTCTGAGGTGAAAGAACCAAAAGAGAGGAAAGGCTTCAAACCCAGGGAGAACAGCGAGAACACAGGTGATCAGAGGTAATGGTGAGCAGGGGCAGATTCAGGCCCAGACTCAACAGTGGACAACAAAGCCCCAGTCTCAGTCACGACATCAAATCCCAAGTCTGGGGAATCTCTGGACATGACAGGGGTGTACCCATCTTTCCAGGAAATGAGACCACAAGTATCACAGGGAACCCCCCAGGGGCAGAGGAATGGAGGGCAGGGCCTCTAGGATGGGCACCTCCATACAGTCTGTCCTGTGTGTATTCCTCAGAGTGACAGGGACGGCTCCTGCGAGGCAGAGGGTCACAGGCAGAAAAGAACCAAGGTGTTCAGACCAGGTAAATTCTGCAGTCTCCTAAGGATCCAAACCGAAAAATCAGAGATTCTCAGAGGTATCAGGGTGGGAGGGGTTGGCATTCCCAGGCTGGGGAGAGGCTGGCTGGGGAGGTGCTGGTTTCTGAAATCTTTTCATCAACATCTTTCTTCTTAAAAGCTACCTTCCCAGTTGATGTCCTCTATGATCTAGGCTCAGACCTGAATGGGGCCTAGAATGCACAAAGGTGGGTTATCCAGTGGGGCTAGGCAGAGAGGAGGTGGAAGCAGCATATCCAGGAAAGAGAATCTTCTAGAGGCGCATGAGTTACCTAGTGAATTGCACATGGCGTCCAGCCTTCTACATTTAGCTGTAGACGTGTGCTTGCAAGATGTGTTTGAGGGGTAACTCTACTGACTTCCCAAAATTATTTTTGGTCATTTCCAGTTATAAAGACCAGAAGAACTCACTGGCTCCAAGAACAACAAGAAATCCACTGGATCTTATTATTACTTTCTGCGGTGTGCTCTCCTGCCAGTGATTCAAATCTTTTGTCTGTCATTCTGGAGAATTTTCACCTATTTTAAATATGTAACAAAACACGTTAAAATATACATGTATCTATGATGTTTATGAATTGCCAAAGCTCTGAAGTTGTTTTTTTATCACATTTGCAAGATCACAGATTTGTGTGGCAAAAAAATTTATGTCAGGGTCCCACCCTCATATGTAATTTGGTCCTGCTCCCCCAGGGTATCCAATGTTAATAGACACACGTGTATCCTTCCCTACGTTTCTCTTCAGGGACACATACACACAGTCACAGGTACACAAGTACATTTGCTGGGGTGTTTACTTTTATGGAAGCCTGGTCACACTCCACCCACATTGCTCTCGCCCCTTATTTCACTTGATATTCTACCTTGATTCTCTGTAAGTCATTAGATATGGCACTGACACTATATTTTTTGATCTTTTAACTTACATGAATAATTTAAATAGATGATCTCAATTCAGTACACTTTATCTATACTTCTACATGTTCTTGTCAGAAGCTATCAAGTCAGTTCTGACTCACAGTGGCCCTTTGCACCACAGAACAAAACACCACCTGGTCACGTGCAATCCTAATAATCGTTGCTCTATTTGAGCACACTGTTGCAGCCACTGTATCAATCTCATTGAGGGTCTTCCTCTTTTTCACTGGACCTCTGCTTTACCAAGCATGATGTCCTTTTCCAGGGACTGGTCCCTCCCTCTTGATAACATGGCCAAAGCCATCCTTGCTTCTAAGGAATATTCTGGCTTTCTCCCTTTAAGACAGATTTGTTCGGCCATACATAACACTACTAAAATGGAAACATTATCATCCATGCTTTTTAAGTCCACTCTTCCTGCGTGTTCTAGCTCTCCTCCCCCTGTTCTTTCCCGCAAGTGAATCCAAGATAATTCAGGTTAACAATGTGGTAAGTAGTCTCTCTTATCCTTGCTTAAACTAGCACATGGACTTATACACACTCATAAACATAAACAGGTATTCAAGCATATTCAAACAATTGATTTTGTTTAACCCAGATGTGCTCATTTTATATACACTTCTCTGCATGCACCTAGATTTTTTCAGTAATAAATAATACTTCACAGATATTTTTCCCACTCAACTACTACAACTCATTTATTGATGATGTAGCTTTACCATAAGTTATCTATCATTCAACTATCAATGTACAGTCAATGTTTGGTCAACATTAATATTAACTATCCGTTGTATACTACAGGATCTGTTTCTGTGGAATAGACTCCATAGAGTGAGATTTCCAGCTCAAAGTATGTTTTAAAAGTACAGAGCCATGGCCGTGTCTTTCCCCTAGAGGCTGTCCTAAAGCACCTTTCCAGCCATGTCTCAGGGTATCTTCTCCCCACAGCCCAGCCAGCCACAGATGGTGTTGATTTTTAAATTGTGCCAGTTTCACTGGGACTTTGATATTTTCTTAACTACCAGTGTTTTTGAGCAACTTGGACTATGTTTATTGGGCATGTGGATTTGCTGTGAACGATCTGTTTGAATTCACTGCTCATTTTTCAAGTGCTTAACTTTTATCCTTCTGTGTAAAATGGAAATTGTTATTAAGTCTTATCATCTCCATTTCACATGATTTTCCAAATCTATCATTTGTGTATCACATTTTCTCAAGCTTTGTCCCCCAGAACGATCACTTGAGTCAGCACCGTTTATTAAATAAATATAATTTTCTCAAAATACCGCCTTTGTATCAATGGTTATTGTGACTTCTTAGCAGATTTTGTTTCATTGGTCGACTTGTCAGTTTCTATGCTATGTAATATCAATTTGTTCTGTTACCTGAGGAGGTAGACACCTGTCAGTATCCTGCTTTTTCATGTTTTTCTTCTCTATACCTTTTAAAGCAGCCATGGTGTTGCAGTGATTAAGTGCTCATCTGCTAATCCAAAGAAGGTTTGGCAGGTTGAACCCACCAGGGGGCACTGAGGGGAAAGACCTATTGTTCTCCTCCCATAATGATCACAGCCTAGAAAACCCTATGGGGCAGTGAAATGGGATCACTATGAGTCAGAAATGGACTCCAAGTCTCCTAACACCAGCAACATCCTCTGTTATCTACTGTACTATTTGTAGCATACGATTACTGTATACAATTCAAAAACAACTATCTTAATATTCTGACTGGAAATACATTCCACTTATATATTAGTTTTAGGGACCTCCATTTGATTGACAAGACTTCTCATTTGGAAATATGGCATATTTTTTGCATATATTCAGGTTTCATTTTATGTATTTTAGTACATTAGTTTTCGTCATAGAAGTCCTTTGCTGCTCTGGTCAAAACAATGTTTTCCTAAGTATTTTACAGTTTTGAACACAGTTTGATCCAGTCAAGTAGTAGGGGAAAGAGAACGGTCTGCCCTTCTCACCCTTGCCAATTTGAGACCCTCATGTCTATACTGGAGAGAAACCATTGATTTTGATGTATTTGTCTTTTATTCAGCTATGCAATTATATCATCATTATTTGAAAAATCTCTTATTATACTTATACTAGTTATTTAAATTTTCTAGTTTATTCCTTCACCTTAAAACTATGTTGATACCAAAATATTTGTCTAGTTCCAAATTTATCAGAATGAGTTGAATATTAATTTTCCATTTATCTCACACCTGCTAAGTTTGGGGAACTCTATTATGCCCCAATAGGTAACTACTACTCTGACCTGCTGACCACTATTGTAATCACACACAACTTGTTTCTGACAGTTAAGTACTTCCACCTGGCCTCTGTGGAGCTGGGATCCCATGATTTGCATTGCTACTAGGCAGCCCAGCTCCCACTAACAACCTGAGCCTATAGACGATTGTTGCTGTTAGTTGTCATCAAGTCATTTCTGACTCATGACCACCCCATGTGGGCATAGTAGAACTAACTGTTCAATAGTGTTTTTAAGGCTTTCATCCTTTAGTAGCAGATGGCCAGGACTGTCTTCCAAGGACCCTCTGAGTACGTTCAAACTGCCAAACTGCCAGACTTTCGGATAATAGTCAAGCACTTAACTGTTTGTGGTGTCCAGGGACTCCCTACAAAGTATACATATTGGTAAGCTCTGTGTTGCTAGTGCTCCCCTCATGTCCGCATTCCTTATTCTTCTGATGAAATGGGTATCCTTCAGGACTTCCAAGAAATGGTCTTATAGAAGACTAACTCAGACATGCCCACATATTGGAGGCTTTTAATCCCTCTTCCAACATCTGACACAGCAGGTCTGGCATTTCGATTTCAGAGAATGTGGGCCATTGCCTTTTCTAAGCTTCCAAAAGCAATCCCACAGCATATTAAACCCATTTCCAGAACCCTTGCTACGGCAATAAATCCTTGTCAACAAACACTCCTTGACCCAACTTTATATTAAACACCCCTTGACTCAGCACCTTCAGCACCCACTCCTCAGCACACCCCCGTCCTGCTCACACAAGGCAGCCAGGTCTTGCAGCTCCTTCAGTGTACAGTCCCTCCCCCCCAACCACAACCAGCACTGCCCCCGGTGGCTATGCTGGTATCTGACAACTAAGTATCTGGACAAATGCATGGGTCACTATCTCAGGACTCTGCAAAGGAAAGTGTTGAAGGTGGATGGGGGCAGGGCGGAGCCAGAACATAAAGTATGAACATTCTAGAGGCTGAAATTAAATGACCCCAAATCTCACAGCTGCACACCCGTTGTGGACAGAAACAGCTCTGAGAGAAGCCCTCTCTCATATAAATGGGATAGAAGGTCCACAAAGGAGAGAGACAGGCAGCTGGGTAGGTGGGCAGACACCTGAAACTCTGGCAGAGGAGAATCCTTCTCTCTGACCAGAGTATGGAAGAACCAAATATTGTAGAGAAAGCTCCATTACATTTTCTCTCTCTCTGCTGTTAACTGACACCTAGTCAATTCTACCTCAAAGGGTGAGACTTTTCAAAAGCTGATTGCCAGGCTTGTCTTCTGAGGTGCTTCTTGACACGTTCAAACTGCCAGCCTTTTGGCTGGTTGTCCAGTGCTTTGGCCCCATAGGCAGAACCAGTCACTGATGTGCACAACAGAATGAGGAAATTAAAGCCCCAGCATTCCCGCCAGTGGGCCAGGAAAGCACTCCTTCTGAACTCAGAGAGCAGAAGAGAAAGAGAGAGAGGAGGCTGTGCAAGAAAGAGATTCTGCAGACTTGCCATGAACTCCTGGTTCACCCCCCAGGTGCATATCCATTGCCCTGACCCAAAGAAGCATTATCAAATCCTTTAAGACCTGCACTATGGGTTAGAATGCCATCAAGGTTCCATACTGAGTGGCGCTCACATAGATTAGACTTTAATACAGCTGCAAAGCCTTCAAAAATTGAACTCACATTTGAACCATAGAATACAGAAGATGGGACAGAACTTGGAGCCTGAACATAACTGGGTCAATTGACTGCTAAAAACAAAAAAATTCTCCATAAAATTTAAGCAGGACTTGTACTCTCAAAATCATAAGAAACAGATTTTAAAATGCTATTCTAATCCAAGAAATAACAGGGACACTTTTTAAATAAATGGAAAGATAATAGGTGCTATTTGCAAATGAAAATTTTACATGTTAAAAGTACAATTGTAGAAATCAAAAATTCAGTTGATATTTTCACAATAGCAGAATGGTGATGACAGAGAAAAAAAACTAAATACTTGAAATAAGATCAGTAGAAAATATCCATTCTGCAAACAGAGAGCAAAATATGGAAAAAAAATGGACAGTGCCTCAAGAACTAGACAAAAAGCTTATTTATTGGAACTCCAGAAGAAGTGGACAAAATGTGTGGTGAAGAAAATAGTATTTGAAAAAATACTGGCTGAACACTTTCCAAATGTGGTGAAAGACATAAACTTACAGATTCAAGAAGTTCAGCAAACCACAGCAAGTTAAAGAATTCCATGCCCCAATACTGTATTTGCACAAAAATATTCTGCGGGTTATAGGTTTTTTGCCAACCCAGTGGGCCTTACCCCACATCCCAAGTATATTTGTAAGTACATTACTCTAATTTTGTTTTTTTTTTTTTTTAAACAGCAGCGTGTAAAAAGAAAAAAACAGTATACTGTACTCACAGACACACCCGGGAGGGGAGAAACAGTTGACACATATATATATATATATAGAACATGGGTTACTTGCATAAAAATACCATACATCATAATCAACTGCAGAATAACAAAGGTCAAGAAAATACTCAGGAAGGAGGTAGAGAGAAAACAACACATTTCACCTGAGAAAAATAATTTGAATGACTCTGTATTCACTATCAGAAGCCATGGAAGCCAAAAAAATAGATTGTGAAACATCATTTTTTCAACCCTGAAAGATGGAAATATTAACCCAGAATTCTATGTATCATGTATCTATGTATCATTACCTTCAGGAGTAAAGCACAAATAATGCCATTCTTGGGGGAAAGAAACCTGAGAGAATTCATCACCAGACTTCTAAGTGAAACACTAAAGGAAGTACTTCAGGTGGTAGACTTGGAATTTCAGTTGTATTTATGGAAAGCAGAAAACGTGGAAACTATGTGGTTAATATACTACGTCAACACTGTAGTTACTGCACAACATGGCGCTGGACAAGCCTCTTTGGAAAGTTTTTCCAGTCTCTTGGAAACGCTTGGAAATATGTCCTGGCAAATCATTATTAGAGAATGGAATTAATTTTGACAATACCTGAGAGATGTCTGCAGTCAAGTCTCGTGAATAAACTGGAAAATAAATTTACTGACTGAAACTAAGGTGTGGTAACAAAACATGAGCCTCAGTTCTCGTGTGGCCATGAGCTGGCTCTGAAGGCCAACCTTCCCCAGAGAGGCACTTCAAGCACATGGGGGGCAACGGCTTCCTGTTGTTATTGCTAGGTGCCATCGAGTGGGTTTCTGAGTCATTGTGGCCCAGTGTAAAAGGAGAACTGCCCCGATAGGGTTTCCTGGTTTGTAATCTTAACGGAAGCAGTTCGCCAGGTCTTTACTCCTTAGAGCCTTTTGGTGGGTTCAAAAAACTAACCTTCGGTTAACAGCCGAGTGCTCAAATTTGGCACCACCTGGGCTCCTTGGAGCAATGGCAGCACCACAGAATTTGGTAGAAACCTTCCCATAGGCCTTCTCTGAGAGGTAACCCCTTGCTTAAGGACCAAGTTTAGGTTTTATATATACTCATTCTACATAAAGTCTAGATAAGAACTACAGTGCTTCCTTGAGCGGACAATATGTATATGCCCTCCATAAACAAAATGTGTCAAGGGCAAAGTTTAATATTAAACCAAGGCATTTCCCGTCAGTCCTTACCTGAGAGGGTCTTCGTGAGAATTTCCTGAGACTCTTGGAAAAGGACTTAGTAGACACTGCTTCTTTTTACCTCTTTGCTCCTGAACAGAAACCTCTGCTAAGAGGTCATGCGTAAAGCTCCAAACGCCTCTTCTTATCCTGAATGTAAGCCGTGTAATAAGACCAGGAACTAGGCATTCAGCTGGGTGAAGAAACCCAGGAGTACTTCCTGTCTTCAACACCTTCCAGTTCCAGCGAAATCCTGTTACAAGTCACTAGATCAGCCCAGGAGCTGGAAGACTGAAATTCCTGGTCCTCTGACAACTGGGAAGGGCAGGGTGGGGTTAGGCAGAGCCTCCTTGACCATCACTTGCCCCAAGAGGCTCTGGAGGCTGCTTCATGTTATAAGTCAAAGGCCCTTCCAGCCCAGGCACATAAGAGCAGGGGAAGACTTTGTCCATTGAAAGAAAAGATGGGTACAGGAGTGGCAGGTTTTAGGGCACTCAGCATTGGTCAGCTTTGCGACTTCAGGACATCCTGGCCCATGGTCGCCTTCACGACTGGGCCTTTATAGCCTCTTCACCTCTCCGTCCTTCCCAGTTCTCTCCCAGCACCATGAGCTGTGGCTTCTGCTAGTTTCAATGATTTCAGTATTTCACTAGCTCCTCACCCCACTCAGGGGAGGCAGTTTTGCAGACTGCAGGACACAAATCCACAGTGCTGTTTACGTGTCCTTCAGCAGAAACACTTCCGAGGGTACAAGTTGACCTCAGAGATTCTGAGACCCAGGCAGAGAGAAGCCCAGGGGGAGGGTCACTGGCTTCAGGAAGTGTCAGCACTCTCAAGGGTCATGTCCCTGGGGTCGTGCCCAACTGCAGGAAAAACAAAGTGGGCTCTGAGGCTCCGTGTGCTGACCGTCCAGTACACAGGCCCTGGAAGCCTTGGAAGGATTCTGTCTTAGTCTAACCCAGCACTGGGGAAATCCTCACAGGGTAACAGCAGTGATATGCCTGGGGATCTTTATTCTAAAAGTCTCAAAGCAGTTGATACAGTCTTGTGAGGTGGGAGATGAGAAAGCTTGGGACCACCGAGAGAGGGTGGAAAAGAAGGAAGACTTTATCACTCCCCCTGTTCAAGTTTTTTTTTTTTTTTAATTGCAACTGGGGCTCCAAACAGGTCTTTGTTGTTAAAGTTGTATTTCTCTGTGTTAATTTATGATCCTTAACTCAAATCTAGAGTTTCGAGCTCATTTTGATAATTCCTCTTTAGTCTGTAGAGACAGGAGTCTGCCTTCAGCCAGTGGTGAGAGTGGAAGAAATAAAGTCCCTAGTCCAGACTGGGGCAGGCTCTGCTGCTCCGCAAACTAGGGGTGCGGTCCCTGAAGAGCCCTTCTGAGGACAGCACAGGAGGGGCGTCCAGCCTGGAGAAAGGGCAGAGGGGGGTGGGGGATTGTTTGTGTGAGCAGTGTGGCCTCTGTGGCTTCGCCTTCTCCTCCTGGAAGTGCAACCTGGGGCCCTTCACGTGCGGAGCCAGAGTCCTAGGGTGACCACAACTCTCCCACCCTTTCTGGGTCACCCTCTGGACCCAAGTCCCCATACGCCTCCTCTGCCCTCCTATCCCAGCATAAGCACTGTGACTGGGCTCAGGGGTGTACCCTGGGACTTGACATCGGTAGCCTCAGGCTTCCCCTAGTTCTGGTGGGACCTGTGAGCCTAGCGGGTCTGAGTTCAGGGCAAGGCTGGGTGGGCTGGGACTCTCGCGAAAGGCTCCTGCAGCCAGCTCCTTCCTGATGCACGTGAGATTGTGGTGGGGCAGCCTCCGACCTGGCACCTCCCCTAGGCGCCCCTCTCCACACAGCCCTGCCCAGTTCCCTCCCCCCCCCAACAGCCCAACCACCTCCTCCTGCCTCCTAGTTCTAGAGGAGTGCTCTTTTGATGCGCATTTGCAACTGGCACCCCATGGCCCTGCACAGAGTCAATCCAGCTAATGACCTCAACCTGAAGTGCACAACTTTGAAACTGCTAGATAGGTGGGAAATGAACAAAAAAAAAAAAAAGAGGAGAAACACTTAACAACAGTTACAAAAAAAGTTATATGGGACTGTATTCTCACATCATGGACTCAAAGATGCTGGGTTGTATTTTTGTTTGCAAAGAAGTCTTAGATAAGGGAATTGGTGCCAGGAAAAGATGTAGAGTCTGACTTTGGAAAAATGAGGGAAAAT
Source organism: Loxodonta africana (assembly GCF_030014295.1). Lineage (NCBI taxonomy): Eukaryota > Metazoa > Chordata > Mammalia > Proboscidea > Elephantidae > Loxodonta > Loxodonta africana. The sequence goes on along the minus strand of NW_026974927.1, from coordinate 119,258 downwards.
CTGGGATTGAGTAATTGACGTGGATGAGACTGAAAATCGTGATAACAACATAACATTTAAAGATGAAATCCTAGCAGCCTAGAACATGCAGTGGAAATTTTTCTAAGTAGCACCAGAAAAGACCTTTAATCACTACACAAAATGGATCAGTAGTTCAAGATCTCCCTAAGAAAATAGGAGGCCGAGACCACTTTCATTCAGGTTACAGCAAACAGGCAAGAAACAGAGCATTTTAATCTTGTGCAAAGTCAGAGAAGAAGAGAAAAAGATGAAATGCTCCTCTACTTCATCCTTAAGGCTAGTTTAATATTGACACCAAATTAGACAGGGATGGTAGAAGAAGAGTTACAGGGCAAGCACACCAAGTAACTGGGATGCAAAAACCTACATAAAATACTGGCAAAGGAAATCCAGCAAAGTATAAACCAGGTAATACGCCATCATCAAGGGGGTTTATCGTCAGCATGCAAGCTTGAGTGAACATTAAAGATTTAATAATTTAATTCACCATAAGCATAGATGGAAGAAGAAAAGACATGCTCACCTCAAGAGATGGGGACAAAGCAGTTGATAAAATCCAATCACACTGAGAGATAAGGACTCTGAGCAATCAAGGACCAGAAAAGGAGTTCCTTAAGTTGGAAAGATACAACTGGCATGATAGTTCATGGTGAAATGTGGGACATTCTCTTTAAAATTAATTAGCATTAAAATAAGGATGCTTTCCCAATTTGAAGACTGGCGTCTGGCGTCTTAAACATTAGAAAGCAGCCATCTAAGGTGCATCCATTGGTCTCAACCCACCTGGATCAAAGGAGAATGAAGAACACCAAGGACACGAGGTGATTACGAGCCCAAGAGACAGAAAGGGCCACGTGAATCAGCTACTACATCATCCTGAGACCAGAAGAACTAGATGGTGCCCGACTACTACCAATGACTGCCCTGACAGGGAACACAACAGAGAAACCCTGAGGGAGCAGGAGAACAGTGGGATGCACACCCCAAATTCTCATAAATTCATACTTAATGGTATTACTGAGACTGGAAGGGTCCCAGTGGTCATGGCCCCCAGACCTTCCGTTGCCCCAGGAAAGGAACCATTCCCGAAGCCAACTCTTCAGACATGGATTGGACTGGACAATGGGTTGGAGAGGGATGCTGGTGAGGAGTGAGCTTTTTGGATCAGGTGGACACTTGAGACTATGTTGGCATCTCCTGCCTGGAAGGGAGATGAGAGGGTGGAGGGGGTCTAGAAGCTGGCGAAAAGGACACGAAAAGAGAGAGTGCAGGGAGAGAGCAGGCTGCCTCATTAGGGGGAGAGTAATTGGGCGTGTGTAGCAAGGTGTATATGCGTTTTTGTGTGAGAGACTGACTTGATTTGAAAACTTTCACTTAAAGCACACAAAAAAATATTAAAAAAATAAGGATGCTTTCTATCATTATTTATATTAAATATTTAACACTGGAGGTCCAAGCTAGAACAAAATGACAACAAAAAGAAGGAAAAGCTGCAACTGCTATTATTCATAGATTACAGAAATGCCTCCACAGAAAAATTTACAAACCATTGAAATTAATGCCAGTCAATCGTAAATATAAACTAAAAAATAAACTGCATTTCTATGCATCAGCATCAAGCCGACTCTGTTGTAGCTCTTAGTGAAAGCAGAGGACACTGATAGGGAAATAGCAGGATTTGGGTGGGCTAGACAAGGAGGGGAGAACACTATTTTACACCAGGCTTCATGTATAACCATGGGTATTTGTTAGTCATCTAGTACTGCCATGAGAAAAAAATAACACAATTGGGTGGCTTTAAAGAACAGATATTTATTTTCTCACAGTTCGGGAGGCTAGAAGTAGGAATTCAGGGCATGGCTCATGTCTACTTCAGCTTCTAGCAGCTTCCAGCCACCCTTTCCGTTCCTGGCCTTGTAGATTATCTTCCCCTTTGTCTGTCTCCCTCTTCCCCTGTTTGTGTCTGTGTCTATTCTGCTCTTTTTGTAACTCAGAAGGGATTAGGTTTAGGACCCACCCTACACTGGTATGGCCTCATTAAAATAATTTTAAAAATCCCCTATTTCCAAATCAGGTCACATTTATAGGTACAGTAGTTAGGATTTCAACGTACCTTTGGGGTTACACAATTCAGTCCATATAGTACCCTCACCAGATATTCTAGGCTGAGAGTACAAATATGAGCAGCTGAGAGTTCTATTTTTTGTCTATATTAGTTGGCTATCACTTGTCTGAGTCCACCCATATAAACTTTGGAGCAACTTATTATGAAGGACCAGGCCAACCTTTATTAGCCATGTCCATTATGTGGAAAAACACACACATTCCCATCAGTGAAGCCCTGAGAAATTCATCGATAAGGGTGGAACGGGGTTGGGACCAAGAATTGTTTCATGGCGTTGGTAACATGGCATAGCTGTCAGACATCTACGTAAAGATGTCAGGTAATAATACTGACAGCTAACACTTACTGGTGCCAGGACTCTTGTGAGGGCTTCTCCTTTCTTAAGATACTTGCTCTGCATGATACCCATGTGAGGAATGTATCATTATAAGGCACATTTTACAGATGAAGAACTCAGTACAGAGAGTTACGCTGACATTTGAATAGAAGTCATGAACCAGGAGGAGTTGAAATGGATGGAGGTGTAAACATCACATCCTCAGCTACAGACAGACAGCAACCGACTCCCTGAGGCATCCTAGAGAGAGGGTGTCAATAGAGAGAGAGGACTAAGCACTGAGCCTGGGGGCACTCTGACATCTAGAAGCCGGACAGATGAACGGCAGCCAACAAAGCTCTCTGAAGTCCAGTGTGGTTCCTGGAGCATGGTCTGTCCTTTCTCTTGACTGCATTTTACCAGTTCCCCTCCCACCCGCACTGGGTGTCCCCTTCACAATGGCAGGGACAATGGGTACTTTCACCATTGCGTCCACATGATGTAGACTATTCCTGGCACATGGAATCTTTATCTGAAATTCCACAGCAAATCTCTAGAGGCTGACGTTCTCATAGCTTCTGTCGCCTCTGCAGCCCCTGCTTCTGTCTGTCCATCTGCTGGGCTGCACCACACGGAACCAGTTATGAAATTCAAGCCCATCTTGCACTCGCCAAGGTCCTACTCACACAAAATTTGTATTAGCTTAAAAGAAAAGGTGTGTAGATAAGATACACAAGGGATTTAATTGCAGAAAACAAACCTTAAAATGAAATGGCTGGGAATGGTGGCCTCCCTTTATAAAAAGGCGTCTCTGTACGGACTACGGGAAAATGCAGTGAAGATATGGGTCATGGGAAAAGGAGCGTTTGTAGCAATCTGGTAATCACTCAGACCACCTGTAAAAATGTTTTCATCCTTTTTCTCATACCTTACACAAAACGAAATTCCAGATGGATAGAATATTTAAAATTAAAATATGCAACCATAAAAATTTTAGAAGTTTTTATTTTCTTTTTATTGATAAAAGAGAAAGACTTTTTAAAAATCCCAAAATATGAAGGCTAAAACTGTTAAGATCTATAGATCTTTGGCATATCAAAAAGTATATGAAGGGAGTAAAAATACAGGCAAAAAGCTGAAAAAAGGTTTGCAGGCTAAGGATTTGAATAGAGATTTCTCAAAAGCAGATACAGAAACTGTCAACAAGCACAGGAAAAGAAGCGTAACCTCATTAGTCATCAGGGAAATGCAAATCTAAACTAAAGTGCACTACTATTTCAAAAGCAGTAAGATGGCTAAACTCAACAGGATGGACAAGTGTCGGCGACGATGTGCAGAAGCTGGAATACCGCTGGTGGAAATGTAAAATGATCCAATTGTTTTGGAAAACGGTTTGGAAATTCTGCAGACAGTTAAACATAGAATTACCACACAACACTGCAATTGCACTCCTAGGTCTGCACCCCGGAGAATCAAAAGCATATTCACATACAAACTCACACAGAGGATTCCTAGTAGTGTTATTCATAACAGCCAAAATGTGGAGAGAACCCAAATGTCATGACCTGATAGACAGGATGTGGTATATTCATAGACTGGAATATTACTCAGCCACAAAAAGGCACCAAGTACTGATACATGCCACAACATGGACGAACCTTGAGAACATTACGCTAAATGAAAGAAGCCAAACACAAATGACCGCAACGTGCATGATTCCATTTACATGAAATGTCCAGAACAAACCAACACAGACAGAAGTAGATTAGTGGTTGCTACGGCGTGGAGGAAAGGAGTAATGAGGATGACTGTTAATACGCCTTCATTAACAAGGGCCTTTATTTACTGGGCACTGAAAATATTCTGAAGCTAGACAGTGGTGACTGTTGTGCCAAGTCTGCCCATATACTAAAAGCCACGGTATTGTGCATATTTTCAAAGGCAGTGTTACGGCAGGTGAATTGTATCTCAATAGAAGTATTTGTGATTCCTAAAAGACTAACTTTTCAATTAACATATAGAACCTATAAATCAGTAGGGAAAAAACGATCCAATTTTAAAATGTCTCCCTCCAAAGCAAAGGGAAGGGGGTACATTCCATCCACACAGCTTATTTTTTTATCTCTTCATTATTCAACTTCTATTCTCACCTTATGTAACTCTAAATTATACAAATAATTGTCTCCATTTTCCTTATCCCTGTTTTCACTATTTAACTAAATAAAGACAGCAACACAGTGTTTTTTTATAAAAACCCATCCACATTCACTCAAATAATTTTTTAGCACTTCTTAGGCACCAGGTACCAGGATACTCTGACAAACACAACAGACAAGTTCCTGCCTGCATGGGCCTTCTATTTTTGTGAAGCAGGCAGATCATAAACCAGCCAACCAGCTCTTAATGTAACCTAACATTAAGGAGGGAAACGTAATTTTGGAGCTATCTCAAGCTGTTGTCTCTCTCACAAAGATTTCTCCGAATCTAGTGAAAAGTAAACACCTCGAAGGAACTCTGTGGGGCCAATAAATGTGAAAAAGCCATTACATTTCAGTTTTGTTTTGTTACTTTCACCTGGTACTTTGTCATCATTTTTTAATAACACGATTATGGAGCTGACATCAAACTCTCACCACTTGGCTGAAAGAAAAAACCAAACCTGTAGCCATCTAGTCAATTCTGACTCAGAGACCCTATACGACAGAGTAGAACTGCCCCATAGGGTTTCCAGGGAGCAGCTGGTGTTAGGACACAATTCCCTCTTATAAGAATCTGAAAGCTGTTCACTGTGGATGTGGGAGGGACTCAGTAACACTTGCAGAGATTTCCACGTGGGTGGGGTGCTCTAGTGTGAGCATCGGGGGAATGGACCCCATGTGCACTTTGCAGCCTTCTGCAGATTATGACACAACAAACATTCACTCTTCATCGTCCTACATCTTGGAAGAGAACAGAGGGAATTGTTAGGCAGGACCCTTCAAAAATGCAGGGCAAGAAATTTTATTGCAACATTAAATGGAAAATAAAGTCTTCCTACATTTTTCCTCCTTCCCTACCTCATTTCAAGGAGATAGCTGGACTCACAGTGTTGAAGTTCTGAAACTTCAAGACTCTGAAGAGTCTGTGGTAAAAGCCTCAGCTCACTGAGGTGATCACACTGAGTGAACTGGAGCCCAGGGGAAGAGTGACAGTCAGATAGTAGTGTCCTAGACATTGGGAGGAGTAGGAGCTCCTTCTTGATAGTGCCCTGGGGTAGGTTACAGCACCTCAAAGGCTGATGCAGGCACATAAGTAGACAAACCCTGTTATGCTGTTGACAGCCCCACCAAGGTTCTCATGCTCCAGCTGAGAATGGAAACAGCAGAACGAATGCTTCTAGAGAGACCACCCACATAGGCTGAGGCAATGGGTGTGTTGAAGGTCTTCTCCAAGCACTGGTCCTTCATTAGACCCTGGGAATTACTGCATATCTGGATGAGGGAGTACCCTAAAAGTAAGTGAGGTTAAAAACTCCCCTCAATTTTGTAAGCAGGTAGTTCTGAACCTCAATTCATTTTATTTTTTAAAAAATCATGCTTTTTTTCATACATGATTTTGTGCAGACTCGCACATAAAATTCGTATTACTAATTCATGCAGTAAGTCAACAAAGATTTCCTGTATAAACAGCTACATGTCAGACCCTAGGCCAGATGCTCTTGGTGATGAAATGACTTAGAGAAGTTGCCTCACTGCCTGGTAAGAGAAACGGCAAAGTCAACAGGTGTATCAGTCACGTATTGCTGTGTAACAAATGACTCCAAAAGGTAGTGTCTTAAAAAAACAACCATTTACTAAGCTCACAATTTTTCAGGTTGTCACTTTGGGGTTCTTCTGATCTGGGCCAGCCACAGTGGCTCGCAGCAGGGCTTACTCATGTGTCTACAATTTGATTCCAGGTCACCTGCGAGCCAGTTTCATAAAATCAACTCAGTGAAACCGCTGGATCCTGTTTCCAATGGTCCCTCATCATTCAGCAGGCTGGCCTGGGGTCATTCCCACAGGTTCTCAGGGTTTAAGAGCAACAAAAGGGCAAGACTCAATGTAAAATCTTTTCAATTCTCTCCTTCTATCATCTCTGCTACTATTTCAATGGCTGAAGCAACCGTAAGGTCGGCCTTCAACAGGTAGAAGAAGACTCCTACTGCTAATGAAAGGTGTTCTGGAGTCTCATAGAAGGCATGGGCACAGAGAGGGGAAGAATGTGTAGTAAATGCAATTGTGTTTTATGCTGTGGTAAAGGGTTTCCTGGGTACAATGGAGTACAGAGCAAGAAGTGGACTCATCTACCAGGAGAAGATTCAGGGAAGACTACAACCAGGAAGTCATGCCTGAACCAAGTTGGGAATATGACTGAATAGTTAAGGGATGAAAAAAGGCCGAGCATCCAGGAAGCCCCAGGTATTTTCCACAGGCTTCAGTAAAAGGGGAAGGATGGCTTGATGAGAAAAGTCTGAGGAAACAGGGTAAAAGCACTGGGGGATTTGTTACATTTGTGAACAGGCACAGATTATCTTTTCTTCTATTGTTTCCCTACCATTCCTGCCTCTTCTGTCCTTTTCGGTCACACAAAACAAACCCCTACCATCCCCATGTTGGAATTTTTATTTTCCTTGGAGAAGTCTCCTCCTTCCTCATCACCACCCCAACCTTCTTAATTTCTTCCTCAAATGGTCTCCCCATTTGCTGGTTTCTCTTCTAAATGGCCTCCTAAACAAAAGCAGAGTCTGTCATGGGCTTTCCCCAAGTCAACTCCCAAACTTCCCATTCTGGCTGACCACAAAATTCCTGAGTCTTAGGGCTTTTTGGTAAGTCATAAACCTCATCTGTTCCAGTGGGGTCAGTTTTCTTCACCTCCACGCTTCACCAGGGAGAGTAGGCCAGCAGATGGGAAGGGAGAGAACATCTCCTAGTCAGAGAGCAGAGCCTGTGTGAAGACTCAGAGACTAAGGAGACCTAAGAGGGGCTCAGAGTGGACATTTTATAACCAGAGCTGGAGAGACATGATTCCAACAGAGTCAAATGAGAGGACTGGGAGAAAGCAGCTGCCCATGATACTGTTATCATTCCCTGTGCTCTCTTTACCCACCAAGGGATAGTAACTCCTTACACGGCACCGAAAAGTTTCAATTCATTTTTAGTATCTAATCTCCTTCTTCCCACATTGGCACTAGCACTTCTCAAGCGCCTACCTGACAGTTTCATGTTTTTCTGGTTGCCGTGTTTAGCTTCAAACTGGGCCCATGGAACTCAGCAGTGTCAGCAATGATGTCACACAGGATTACGGAAGCCTTGGTGCTAACTCAGATCTCAGCTGCTTTTTGAAAAGGGTGCCAACCTCAGGTCTTGTGGGAGAGAAACTGTAGCTACTGAATCAAGGAAATTCAGGAGCAAGCCAGAGTCCCCAGGTTATTAAAGCTTCCTGCTGGGAGAAGGGATAAAGGTCCTTCAGACCATTATGTTTGGACATCTTCACCCAAGCAGGATGAAACAGTGATACACGAGGAAAAGGCCTTTCTCTAAGACTCCAGATAAAGGTGAGGAAAAGTTGTCCCCGATTGATGAGTGCTACAGAACAAAAGGTCTGACTTCCACCAGAAAAGAGAGCCATGGTAGGACAAGATGAAGGATTTGGAACGAATGGATAAGGTCATAAGGAAGATTCTCCTGAGAAAGCACATTCTGTCATTTAGTGGATAATTAACCAAAGTTTATTTTGTCAATAAGAAATGTAGGAATAAATGAGGGATGAAATGAAAGAATTCAATTGTAAGTTTGAGAGCTTTCCAGAATAGCTGCAGAAAAGGCACTCTTTTGTTCTGGATCTGAACATGGTGGAAGGGAAGGAAGCCAGTGGGCAACTGGGGCAGAGAGTATAGGATGGTGGAAAGGGTGGGTTGCAAGAAGCGTACTTCATTATTATATTTTCTAATGAGATGGAATTAATATACCATGTGAAGAACTAAGGAAATTTCTCAGGAGGTTCTGGGAGTGGTAGGTTGAAGAGGCCAGAACCCACATCATTGAGGGCAGAAGAAGGGCTGTAGACTCCTTCCTAGATCCAGGAACTCCCCTTCCCCTCCTGTGTCTCCTGCCCACCTCCCTCAAGAGCCTAACAACCCCTAACCACAAACATGGCTACAGGATAGAATTTTTTATTTTCCTACTTTTCTCAACCTGAGCTTCATCTAGGATCAGTCATGTATCACTCTTTTCAGGCCAGTTTTGTTGCCCTCCCTACTACTATTACCTCTGCTGTCCTCCTCCACCCAGTGCTGCCCTCCACTGGCCCTGCTTCCTGCTGCTTCCTGCTTTTCTGACTGGCCTCTAATACCCTTTGAGAGATCCCCCACCCCATCTTCTGTCTGTCACTGGAGCTTACACTCCCCTCCCAAACTCCTTCTCTTTCTTCCTTAACTCGCCAATCCTTCCCTCAAACTCAGAAAAAAACTGACCCTTAAGCTGACATATACAAGCCCCGCTCGCCCACACAGGAGGCATGGTTGTGATTCAGCTACTAAGGTTTGTGCCATCAGACTCTCAAATACGGACATCTGTTTCTGCCTCACGCTGAAGGACATGGTAATGGGCTTCTGTTCAGAGAAAGGCAATCTTAATCTCCTGGTGTAGGCTAGTTAAGGGTACGAGGAGAAGTTTTAAATCACACATAAAAGTACAAATTACGCTGTCTCTTTAAGTATAATTCCTTCTGTGAAAATCCTTCCCTTAAAAGGAGTATGAAAACAAGTTACAAAGAGGAGACCGATTCTCCTGTTTCAATGTTTACACTCTAAATTTACTAAAAAAAATAACTTTCATAGAAAACAGTTTTTAGAGAAACCATGTATTATCATGAAGGTGCAGAGGATGAGGTAACTTCCATATTCCACAGGAGCAAATTCACTTCCATCCAACAAACGCAAAAAAAAAAAAAATTTTTTTTAATGTGGCGATCCTCTGTTTATATTATAAACTATCACAGGATAAACCTTCGGCTGCTAACTAAAAGGTCTGGCAGTTGGAATCCACCAGCTGCTCCTTGGAAACCCTAAGGGGAGTTCTACTCTGTCCTATAGGGTTGCTATGAATTGGAATCTACTAAAAGAAAACTGGGAGTTTTATTTTTAAATCAATGTATTATAATTTTTGGAAAAACGATAGACTTTTGCTATAAGGTAGTACCATCGCTGAAATTTTCTGGAGGAGACATTATTGCCCAGAGTAAATTCCCTAAAGTATGGTCTGTGCCTGGGGAAGAAGAAAGAAACCATGGGGACTGTGGAAGTGGAGGATGGTGGTGATGGAGAGGCCTCCAGGGATGCCTAGACCAGAGACTTAGGTCACAGTTGAGACACCAGAGCCCAGAGGGCTCATGTAAATTAACTCTCCATTATTGCAAGTCTCAACCCAAGAGGAAAGTGTCACTCAGGGTAGAACATGAGAACAAAAAGCCCAAGTTCCAAGCCCAGGAGGATTCCCCAAGTATCAGCGAGGCCTTTTGCATCAGCTTCCACTAGGCAGAATTCCCACTCATCAAATTACTCCAGAGATCCATAGGTCAAGTATGAGTATTCTACCCAAGTGTGTAAGGTCAAGGGGTTAGCCATGGTCTGGCAGACCAGACCAAAACATCTCACACCCCTGTCGGCAAAAGGCCCCTGGTCTTGAGGCCGAGTTTTTGAAGAAAGTGAGTGCCATCAGGTCTGCCCTCAGTCTAACCAACACTGAGTCCCTGGTCAGCATCCTGGAGTCCTGGCAAGAAGAGCCAGGCACCTCCAGGAGCATCTGGAGGAGGAGACAGGGGCTGAAGAGGCTACCACACCTACTGGTGCTGCTACACATGTCGGAGACCTGGCTGCAGAGGGTGCAGGCATGGCCTCAAGGTCAAAGGAGAAAGCACCTGAAGACGTGCTAGGACACTTAGACTGAGAGGAGCAGGATGTCTGGACTGCAAAATATGCACCCTTCAGGGAAGAACTTCATTCAGGCTTCTTAAACCCACCTCACCTGGAAGATCCACTCTTTTAGCCTTGTGCCCCTTCCACGACCCCTCAAGTACATGGAGAGATCCAGCCCTAGAGCACCAGGGTGGAAGAAGCCCCAGGATAGCTGTCCAAAGACATGAGGTCCACTCCAAAGCTCCCCCCGCCAAGGAGAGAAGAGGACAAGACTCACCTGCAGATGAGGTCTCAGGGCCCTGAGAATGAGCACAATGTTTGTAAGGAAAGAGAAATGGGATTTCAGTGGGACATGGAAGTCTGAGAAAGAGCCTCTGCAAAGATAGCTCTAAGGGAGGTGTGATTGTGAAGGTGGGCTGGTCACTGAGTTCTTTGTAGTACAAGGTAGCAGACAGAAGCCAGACTCTGGGGGGAACCTGCCTGCCGGTGAGCAGTGGGCTTAAAACCCTAAACCAATGAGAATCGAATCCCTTCCCAGCAGCTTCTGCACAGATCAGTGATGTTTGCTTGGTCTTTCTCTTTTCTGTGGTCTAACCTGATGTGTCCTGAGATCAGAGAGTTGGAATAGAAAAGCCTGACTGAAATGAAATGAGCAAAGAGAAGACAAGGCCTCCTAAATCTGGTGAAGACAGAACACAAATAACCAAAGGTGAGGATGGGAAGAAACAGATTGAGTTCCAAGTCCCATCCACAGTATCCCAGGGCCTGGGAATCCCTGGAAGTGCCAGAGGTGTGTACTCCCTGGGAGATGTGACCCCAAGTGTCGGAGGAAGCCCTACGGAGCAAGGAAGGGAGGGCAGGGACTCTAGGATGGGCACTTCCATACAGGCTGCCCATGTGAATTTCTCAGAGTGACCATGACAGATCCTGAGAGGGACAGTTTGAGGCAAAGGAAAGTAAGTTTTCTGAAGAGGGGTGAATTCCACAGTCTCCTGATAATGAAACAGAAATCCCGTCCTGCTCAGAGGTACTGAGTAGGAGGGATTGTGAATTCCCATCCTGCACAGAGGCTGGCTGGGAAGTTCGACTGTCTAAAGACAATGTGGCCAAAGTCTTCTTTATCTTTCAAAGATGTATCTTCAACTTCCTGCAAATTCAATCCTGGAAAAAAGCCTAGAATATACAAGTGTGGGTTTTTCAGGAGAGCAACAAGGGGAGAAGGTGATAGTGGCATATCAGAGAAGGAGAACAACAGTCTAATAGTCCCTGTGTTACTTAATGAATCACACATGGTGTCCAGCATTATTCCTTATCTGTAGACATGTAAATGCAGTAGATGTTTTAGCAATAACTGAATTAATCCTCACAGAATTCTTTTTGGCCATTTCCAGGTACAGAGACCAGAAGAAGTCATTAGTTACAAGAGCAAGCAATAATTCGCTGGTCTGAATTTTGTTCAATTTCTGTGTTTGCCCTTCATAGATTGATAAAAGTCTCTGAATCTGGCATTGAAGACAGTGTTTTCTCTGTTGTTATGGATTGAATAGTGTCCCCCAAAACGTGTGCCAACCTGGCCAGACCATGATTCCCAGTATTGTGTGGTTGTCCTGCATTTTGTGATCTGATGTGATTACTTATGTGTTGTAAATTCTAACCTCTGTGATGTAAATAAGGCGGGATTAGAGGCAGTTAGGTTAATGAGGGAGGACACAATCTACAGGATTAGGGTGAGTCTTGAGTCAGTCTCTTTTGAGATACAAAGAGAAGAGTGAGCGGAAATGAGAGGGACCTCATACCACCAAGGAAGAAGTGCCTGGAGTGGAGCACGTCTTTTTGACCCAGTGTCCACGCGCTGAGAATTTCCTAGGCCAGGGGAAGATAGATGACAAGGACCTTCCCCCAGAGCCACAAAGAGAGAGAGCTTTCTCCTAGACCTGGTGCCCTGACTTCAAACTTGTTGCTTCTTAAACTGTGAGAGAATAAGTTTCTGTTTGTTAAAGCCATCCACTTTTGGTATCTCTGCTATAGCCACACTAAAAAAAAACTAGATAACTAAAAAACACATATATAAAATAGTCAAAAGAAAAAAAGTTTCAAATACACACACATACACGTATGATGTTATTAAACTTTAAAAGCTTTTACATTCTTATAACACATTTAACAATAGAGATTTGTATATAGAAGTTATAATAAGAGCCATCCCCACATAAGTATATTATACCTGCTCCCCTGAAGTGTCCAGTGTCCAAAGATACATATGTACCCTTTTACACACTTCTTTTTGCCGGGACACATGTAAGTACATTCATTTGTTTGTTTTTATGGAAATTAGGTCACACTCTATCCATGTTTTTCTCTGAATCACTCTTCACTTGGTCAATATCATGAGTCAGAATCAGGGCAGGGGCTGACTGCAGAACAGATGATCAGTTGCTCATATTCACGTTCAAGTTGAAGCTGAAGAAAATTAAAACAAGTCCATGAGTCAAAGTATGCCCTTGAGTATATCAAACCTGAATTTAGAGACCATCTCAAGAATAGATTTGATGCACTGCACACTAATGATCGAAGACCAGATTAGTTGTGGGATGATAGCAAGGACATCATATATGAAAAAAACAAAAAGTCATTAGAAAGACAGGAAAGAAAGCAAAGACCAAAGAGGATGTCACAAGAGACTCTGAATCTTGCTCTTGAATGTACAGTAGCTAAAGAGAATGGAAGGAAAAATAATGTAAAAGAGCTCAACAGAATACCTGAAAGGGAAGCTGGAGAAGACAAAGTATGATAATATAATGTGAACAGATCTGGAGTTAGAAAACCAAAAGGGAAGAAAACACCTGGCATTTCTCAAGCTGAAAGAACTGAAGGAAATATTCAAGCCTCTAGGCGCAATACTGAAGGATTCTATGGGCAAAATATCGAACAACAGAGGAAACATCAAAAGTAGATGGAAGGAATACAAAGACTCAATACACCAAAAACAATTGGTCGACGTTCAACCATATCAGGAGGTAGCATAGGATCAAGAGCTGATGGTACTGAAGGAAGAACTCCAAGCTGCACTGAAGGCATTGGCAAAAAACATGGCTCCAGGAATTGATGGCGTACCAAATGAGATGTTTCAACACAGGGACGCAGTGCTGGAGGTGCTCACTTGTCTATTCCAATATATTTGGAAGACAGCTACCTGACCAAATGACTGAAAGAGATCTATATGTGTGCCCATTCCAAAGAGAGGTGGTCCAACGCAATGCGGAAATTATCGAGCAATGTCATTAACATTACATGCAAGAAAAATTTTGCTGAATTTAATTTAAAAACAGTTGCAGCAGTACACAGACAGGAAACTACCAAAAATTCAAGCTGGATTCAGAGGAAGACATGGAACATGGGATATCATTTCTGATGTCTGATGGATCTTGGCTGAAAGTAGAGACTATCACTAAGATGTTTACCTATTTTTGTTTACTATACAAGCACACTCAACTGTGTGGCTCATGACAAATTATGGATAGCTTACCAAAGAATGGGAATTCCAGAACACTTAACTGTAGTCATGCGGAATATCTATGTAGACCAAGAGGCAGTCATTTGAGTAGGGCAAGGGGATACCGTGTGGTTTAAAATCAGAAAGTTATGTGTCATGGTGGTATCCTTTCACCATACTTACTCAATCTGTATGCTGAGCAAATAATCTGAGAAGCTGGTCTGTAAGAAGAAGAACATGGCATCAGTTTTGGAGAAAGATTCACTAACAACCTATGATATGCAGCTGATACGACCTTGCTTGCTGAAAGTAAAGAGGACTTGAAGCAGTTACTGATGAAGAGCAACCACTACAGCCTTCAGTATGGATTACACCTCAACATAAAGAAAACAAAAATTCTCACAACTGGACCAGTAAGCAACACCATGATAGAGAAAATACTGAAGTCATCAAGCATTTCATTTAACTTGAATCCATAATCAATGCCCACAGAAGCAGCAGTCAAGAATTCAAACAATGTATTGCATTGGGCAAATCTATTGCAAAAGACCTCCTTAAAGTGTTGTGAAGGAAAGATGTCACTTTGAGGACTAAGGTGTGCCTGAGCAAAGCCATGATATTTTCTATCACCTCACATGCTTGAGCAAGTTAGACAATGAATACGGAAAACCGAAGAACTGATTCATTTAAAATATGGTGTTGGCAAAGAATACTGAATATACCATGGACTGCCAGAAGAATAAACAAATCCATCTGGGAAGAAGTACACCAAGAATGCACCTTAGAAGCAAGGATGGCGAGACTTCGTCTCACGTGCCTTGGACATATTTTCAGGAGGGACCTGTCCCAGGAAAGGCTCATCATGCTTGGAAAAGCTGAGGGTCAGAAAAAAAGAGGAAGGCGCTCAACAACATGAACTGACACAATGGCTGCAAGAATGGGCTCAAACATAGCAATGATTGTGAGGATGGTTCAGGATCAGGCAGTGTTTCATTCTGTTTTACACAGGATCGATGGCCTCTAACAGCCACAACTAACATATGTAAGCATATATGGGTGGGTGGGTGTGTGTGTGTGTACCCATTGCCGTCGAGTCGGTTCCAACTCATAGTGACCCTACAGGACAGAGCAGAACTGCCCCACAGAGTTCCCAAGGAGCGCCTGGTGGATTCGAAATGCTAACCTTTTGGTTAGCAGCTATAGCTATTAACCATTATGCGACTAGGGTTTCCATATAAAAAAAAAAATTTTTTTATATATATATATATATATATATATACACACACATACACACACGTATATATACACACACTCTTTTTTTTTATATATATATGTGTGTATATATATATTCTGTTCACCAGTTTTGCATCTCTAGAGATCCCAGGCTAAGACATTTGGTACCTACACTGGTTCCAGAGGAACCAAATCTTAAGGATGAGTTTTCTGAATTGATTCTCAAGTCTGGCTAATCTTAAAGGCACTGATGACTGTCTCCAGTAGTAAATAGGCTATTGCTAATCCATGGTGGGAGGTGACAATAGAAATACGCAAAATACTACTACAACTGGATCAAATATTTGTGAGAGACAAGGCTCTGCCTGATTACATATTTGATACTTTTCTATAATTTTGTCAGAATAAGAATAATAAGGAAGCTGCTTGGTTGGTCCTGCTTTTGCTAGCCACACTGGTGAATGAAAGAAATGGACTCAAAGCTCAAGCACCACATACAAGATCTGAAAGCTGCCACTTTTGCCCAGAAAGAAAACCATATTTCTTATACTAACAAGGCTAATGCTGCCAAAAATAAACTCAGATTCTTATCATAAGAGTGACTGAATTAAAGCACCAGTTGAATATCCAACCTCAAATGGTTTCTGAAGTTAAAGTAAGGGCACTGATTGGGAAGAAATGGGATCCTGAAACTTGGGATGAGGACATATGGGCAGATAGTCAGGAAGCGGGGGACAATGAACCTCCAATTTCTGTTGAATCGCTCTTCCTAACAGAACCAGACCTCTTACTCCCATCTAAAGAGATTCTCTAACTTTGCCGGCTAAGCCACCCTTCCCAGTAAAACAATTATCCCTTCCACCTCCATCTGATGAGATTACCCCAGCTGTGCCTGAAGTGTCTTGTTTGAGTTGTCTCCTGGGGTGGTGTCTGGGGCATTGCCTGGGGCATCACCTTAGGCAGATGCCTTATAAGACACGGCTGAACATCCCACTGCCTCTGCCCATTTTTGCTTCTAGACCTATACCTAGACTTCAGTCCCAACAAGCCCCAAAAGGTGAGCTATGAAGTGTGACCCAGGATAAGCTATGCTAAACTCCAAAAGAACTGCTTGATTTTTCTAATATATACATACAGAAACCTGGTGAATATGTGTGGGAATGGCTATTTTGGGTGTGGGATAACGGTGCAAGCAACATAAAGGTGGATTAGTCTGAGTTTATTGATATAGGCCCAGGAAGCATAGATTCTTCATTCAGTGTTTCAGCTTGAGAGGTTAGAAAAGGATCTCATAGTTTATTTGGCTGGTTTACTGAAGCATGGATTAAGTGGTGGCCTAAAATAAATCAAGTGGAAATGGCAGATCTGCCATTGTATACTGTAGGAGAAGGTATCCAAAGGCTGAGGGAAATTGGAATGTTAGAATGGATTTATTAGGCTGGACCCACAGACCCACACACGGAGTGCCCAGAGGGCTCTCTTTTTACCATAGCAGTGAGGTACAAATTTGGGAAGCAAGCCCCAGCATTATTGAAGACTTCTGTGGTTGCTATTTTATGTAAGTAAGAGTCCACAGTGAGAACTGCCCTAACTGAATGAAGACACCTGACTACAATGCAGTTGACTGGACCCCATGGTGGTAGCATCCAAGTGGTGGCACTCAATCAACAAAGACAAGGTGGGTGTGGTTACCATAACAGACAGTAGAGTCAAAGCAGTAATCAGAACAGTCTGCTCGCATGGATTTATGGCATTGGCTACTTAGTCATAGTGTCCCTGGGAGCGAAAGAGCTGGGAAATGTACATCTCCTGGTACCTAGCGTCTTAGATATCTAGTGCTCCTGTAACAGAAATACCACAAATGGATGACTTTAACAAAGAAAATTATTCCCTCACAGTCTAGGAGGCTATAAGTCCAAATTCAGGGTGCCAACTCCAGGGGAAGGCTTTTTCTCTCTGTCACTCCTACGAGAAGGTCTTTGTCACCAATCTTCCCCTGGACAAGAAGGTTCTCAGCACAGGGATCCTAGGTCCAAAGGATGCACTGCTCCTGACACTTCTTTCTTGGTGCTACTGAGGTCCCCCTGTCTCTCTGCTCTTTTCTCTTTTATATCTTAAAAGAGATTGACTTAAAACACAACTTAATCTTGTAGACTGAGCCCTGCCTCCTTAACATAACTGCTTCAAATCCTCGATCATTAACATCATAGAGGTATGATTTACAATACATTGGAAAATCACATCAGCTGACAAAATGGTGGATAATCGCACAATACTGAGAAGCATGGCCTAGTCAAGCTGATATATACATTTTGGGAAGACAGAATTTAATCCGTAACACCTAGTATGCAGCTATCGACCTGTTAATGCCTTTTTCTCCATACCTGTTTCAAAGTATCACCCGAAACAGTGTGCCTTCTCTCTGACCTAAGTATATAAGGACCAAATAATGTACAGGAATCTCTGTTACATTTTCTCCATCTTACCATTATTTGGCCTCATACGCAGACCCAGTCACTTAATTGTGCAGCAGAATGAAGAGATTAAAGCCCCAACATTCTTGCCAGTGGACCAGGAAGGTAGCTGCTCAGACATCAGAGAGCCTCAGAGAGACAGAGACCAGGCGGCTCAAGAGGGGGATACCATAAAGTTGTTTTTCATACCCCTCCCCACTCCCACAGTTGCATATGCTTTGCTCTGACCCTAAGAAGTAGATCAATCCTTTGAGAACTGCATTATGGGTTAGAACACCAACAAGGTCCCAGACTGAGTGACACTCCCATAGATTACATCCAAATATCACTGCAAAGTCTTCAAAATCTGAACTGACATCTGAGCCACAGCACACAGAAGTTGGGAAAGAACCTGCAGCCTGAACATAACTGGGTCAAGTGATTCCTAAAACAAACAACATCGACATTTTCTGTAAGATTGAAGTAAGACACAGTCTTGGAATCACAGACAAAAACTTTAAAAAGCTACTTTAACCATGCTCAAAGAAGTAACAGGCACAACTTAGAAAAATAGAAAAATACATAGAAACCATTCACAAATGAAAATTTTAGACAGGAAAAACAGAAAAATAGGATAAAAAATTCACTTGATCAGCTCTACAGCGGAATGCTGTTGACAGACAAAAGGATCAATGAGATGAAAACAGTTCAATTGAAAATATCCAATCTGAAAACAGAGAACAAATATTGAAAAAAAATGAACAGAGCCTCAAAAAAATTCAAAAATATCTAACATTTATTTATTGGAATTCCATACGGTGTAGAAAAAATATGTGGTGTAGAAAAAAGTATCTGAAGAAATACTGGCTCAACACTTTCCCAATTTGTTGAAAGACACAAACTTACAGATTCAAGAAGCTATGCAAACTCCAACAAGTTAAACTCACATAATTTTATGCCCAAATGCCTCATTGTCAATTGTGGAATAACAAGGACCAAGAAAATATCTTCAAAGAAGCTAGAGAGAAAACAACTCATCTCACACAGGAGAAACAATTGGAATGACTCTGTATTCATCATCAGAAGCCATGGAGGCGAAAAGGCTGTGAAAACAACATTTTTTCAACACTGAAAGAAAAGAAACATTAACCCGGTGTTCTATAGGCTGTTATTTCCTTCATGAGTAAAGGAAAAATATTGACATTCTCAGGTGAAAGACGCTTAAGAGAATTCATCGCCACCAGACTTGCTCTAAATGAAACACTAAAGGAAGTTCTTCAGGTGGCAGGCTTGGAATTTCAGGAATTATGGAAAGCAACAAAGTGGAAAGTATCTTCGGAAGTTCGCCCTCCACCAAAGATTAGACAGGTCTATAAAACAAACAACAACACACGTGAAGAAAGTGTTTCTTAGTTCAATCATGTGTATGAGACCAAAAGTACAAAACCAGCCCAAAAGCACTGAAAAGAGGGCAGGACAGAACAGGAATCATGGCGGATGGAAACGGGGAACTGGAGCATAGGAGAGGACAATATTGACACATCATGAATATTGCAACCAATGTCACAAAACAATTGTGTATAAATGGTTGAACAAGAAAGTAATTTGCTCTGTAAAGTTTCAAATGAAGCACAATAAAAAATTAAAAAAAGTGGTAGGTATCTCGGTAAACATATTATGCCAACCCTGTTGTCACTGCACAACATGGCGCAGGACTCCCCTCTTTGCAAAGACTTTCTAGCCTATTGGAAAAACTTTGGAATATACTCTTGGTGGCACATTAGTATTAGAGAATGGGGTTAATTTTGAAAATATGAGATGTCTGTACTCATGCCTGGTGGATAAACTGGATAATAATATTTTCAGAGCGAAATGAGATGTTCTAACAGAAAAATAGGCCTGAATTCCCACGTGGGCCATGAGCCTACTACTCTGAAGGCCTTTCCCAGAGAGGCATTTCAGGCACTTCTAGAGCAGCAGGAGCGCTGGGGAATGCAGGTGTCAACCTCCCCCAGGGCCTTCTCTGAGGGGTAAGTACCTGCTTTAGTACTGAGCTTAGTGGTTCATAAATTGTCATTCTGCATAAGGTCTTCAGGTTCAAGTCTGTAATCCAGCTGGGATTCTGTGTGTGCTGCATCTCTGCATCAAAAGAACATGCTTCTAGAAGCAGAATGCCAGGAGAGAGGCGGTTGGGCAGTTGGCGTTGGGGGGTGCTGCGCAGACAGGGGTGCCCGAGGGAGGCACAATATAGTCATTCTGCAGGAGGTCTAGTCCTTCTGCACAAGAATTAGAATGCTTCTCAATGCACAACAGTTTACATGCAGGACATAAACAAAGTTACTGAAGGACAAAGTTGAATAGTAAACCAAGCCACTCCCTGTCAATCCTTACCTGAGAGGGTCTTCATCAGGACTTCCGGGGATGGAGAAGGAAACAGCAAACGCTGATTTATTTTACCTCTTCCTTCCTCAAGAAACAGGAACTGGTGTTAAGATGTCAGGTGTCAAGCCCCAAACTCCTCTTCTGGTCTGTATTTAAGCTGTATAATAAAACTGGGAATCAGGCAATCAGCCATGAGCAGACAGACCCAGAGTATTCCCAGTGCCCCACATCTTTGAGCTCCAGTGAGATCCTGTTCTTAGTCCCTAGATTAGCAGAGGAGCTGAAAGACTGAAATTCCGTGTTTTCAGGCAACTTGGGCTTCAAGCAGGCACTTATTGCTAAAGTCGTATTTCTCTGTGTTAATTTATGATCCTTAACTCAAATCCGGAGTTTGGAGCTCATTTTGATAACTCCTCGTTAGTCTGCCTAGACAAGAGTCTGCTCACAGTCAGTGATGACAATGGAGGAAACAAAGTCCCTAGCCCAGAGGAGGGACTGTTCCCCAAATTTAGGGAAATGCCCCTGGGGAGCATCAGCGAGGTGCACTGTGGCCTCTGTGGCTTTGCCTTCTGCTCCTGGAATTGCACCCTGGGGGCGTCCATATGCAGACGCAGAGTCCGTGGGTGACCACAACTCCTGCCCTTCTGGGTCATCGTCCGGACGCACGTTGCGATATGCTTCCTGCCCTCCTTCCCGGCGTAAGTGCTGCGATCACACGTGGCAGAACCAGTTCCCAGGTCCAGACCCTAGGTCTTGTCCTCCTTGGCCTCAGGCTTCCCCTAGTCCTGGGGGAACCCGCAAGCCTGGCGGGTGCGAGGTTAGCACCCGGCTGGGCGGGCTTGGGCCTGTCTCAAAAGGCTCATGGTGCACGCAGGTTCCGCCTCCTTGGAGTCTGCGGGCTTGCGGTGGGCAGCCCGGCATCTCCTGCCTCCCTCGGGCGCCCTCTCTGGGCAGCAGCTCCCCTCCCCCCGCCCCGCCAACCACCGAACAGTCGCACTGCCTGCTTTCTGCTTCTAGAAGCGTGTTCTTTTGATGCACACATGCAGCACACACAGAATCCCAGCTGGATTACAGACTTGAACCTGAAACGCACAACTTTAAAACTACTAGACTGGGGTGGGGGGCGGTATTGGCAGTGAAAAAAGGAAAAAAAAAAAAAAAAGAAAGAGAACAATTACAAAAAAAGTATTAGAAGACTGTAACCTCACGTTATGGACTCAAGAAGGCTGCGGATACACAACCGCGTAGATAGCATACTGTTGTATCTTTCTTTGCAAATAAGTCTTAGATGAGGGAATTTGGTACCGGGAATAGTTGCAGAGCCTGACTTTGGGGAAATCTGGGATTGATTAATTGGCTTGCATGAGGCTACAAGCCCTGATAATCAATATTTAAAGATGAGATTCGAGCAATCTAGAACATGCATCAGAATTTTTTACAAGTAAATTAGCACCAGAAGAGGCCTTTAACCACTAAATAAAATGGGTCAGTAGTTCAAGATCTCCCTACAAAGAAAATGGCAGACCTAGATCGTTTCCAGTCAGGTTCCAGCAAACATGCAAGAAACAGTCATTTTAATCTTGTACGCAGTCAACAGAGATTAGAAAACCATGAGACACTCCCCTAACTTGATCCTTATGGCTAGTTTAAAAATGATAACAAATTAGAGAAGGAAGGTAGAAGAAGAGTTAGAGGACAAGCACACTCAGTAACTGAGATGCAAAACCCTACATAAGATGCCAGCAAAGGAAATCCAGCAAAGGGTAAACCACGTAACATGCCATGATCAAGGCGGTTTATTGTAGGCATACAAATTTGAGTGAACATTAAAGATTTAGTAATTTCATTCACCACATGCATAGGTGAAAGAAGAGAAGACATATGCTCACCTCAAGAGATGGGGGCAAAGCAGGTTGATAAAATCCAATCACACGGACAGATAAGGACTAGGTGCAAACATGGAACAGAAAAGGAGTTCCCGAACGTGGAAAACTACAACTAGCATGATAGTTCATGGTGACGTGTGGGACATTCTCTTTAAAATTAATAAAAAATAAAATAAGGATGCTTCTATCATTATTTTTATTAAACATTTAACACTGGAAGTGTAAGCTAGTACAAAAAAAGTATAACTGCTATTCATAGATTATAGGACTGTCTCCATTGAAAACTGTAGAAAATATTGGAATTAATAGTAATCATAAATAAAAAATAAATTGAAATTTCAATGCGTCAGCATCAAGCGGACTCTGTCATAGCTCTTAGGTGAAAGCAAAGGACACTGATAGGGAAAGAGGAGGTTCGGGTGGGCTAGACCAAGGAGGGAAGAAAATTATTCTGCACTGGGCTGAACTTATAAGAACGGGTATGTGTGTTAGTTACCTAGTCCCTCCATAACAAAAAATAACACAACTGGATGGCTTTTAAAGGACAGAAATTTATTTTCTCACAGTTTAGCAGGTAGTAGTTCGAATTCAGGGCATGGCTGTAGTGGGAGGTCCTTCCTTGTCTACCTCAGCTTCTAGTAGATGCCAGCAATCATTTGTGTTCCTGGCCTTCTAGAAGCATCTGTCTTCTTTGTCTGTCTTCCTTTTCACCTGTTTGTGTCTGTGTGTATTCTGCTCCTTTTATAACTAAGAAGAGTTAGGCTTAGGACCCACCCTACATTGGTATGACCTCATTCACATAATAAAAGCAGGCCCCTTGTTTCCAAACAAGGTCAGAATTACAGGTACAGGGGTTAGGATTTCCACATACATTTTGGAGGGACACAATTCAATCCCTAACAGTTGATTTACCAGATATTCTGGATTGAGAGTACTCACATGAACAGCTGAGAGTAGTTCCAATTCTTTGCTACATTCAGTGGCTGAAACTTGTCTCAATGGTCACCCATAGGAATGTTGGAGCAATTTATTGTGCAGGACCTGGCCTACCATTCCTAATCATGTCCATTGTGTGGAAAAACACACACTCCCATCACCGAAGTCCTGAGAAATTCATCGATAAGAACGGAATGGTGGTTGGAACCAAGAATTGTTTCATAGCCTAGATAACATGGTGCAGCTGTTAGATATCCACATGGAGATGTCCGGTAATAAAACTTCACCCCACACGGAGATGTCAAGAATAATACCAACAGCTAATGCTCATTGAGTACCTACACTGGTGCCAGGCACTCCTGTGCTTTTCCTTTCATGTTTGCTTTTCATGATGGCCATATGAGGAATGTATCATTATAATGCATAAAGAGGTCAATACAGAGAGTTAGGCTGACATTTGAATATATGAGTCTGGACCCAGGAGGAGTTTGAATGGATGGAGGTATAAACCTCAGGTCCATAGCTACAAATAGACAGCAGTAAACTCACTGAGGCATCCTAGAGGGAGGGTGTCAATAGAGAGAGGAGCAGGCACCAAGCCCAAGGGTACTCTGGTATCTAGAAGCCTGCCAGGTGAACAGCAGCCAACAAGCCTCTCTGAAGTCCAGTGTGGTTCCTGGAGGGTTGTCTGTCCTTTCTCTCAGCTGCATTTCCCCAGTGCTCCTCCCACCTGCACTGGGTTGTCCCCTTCATGACGACAGGGACAGTGTGTACCTTTCACCACTGTATCTGCATAACATAGACTACTTCTGGCCCATGGAATATACTGACTGAATGAAAAATAAACAAAGGATAAGTATGTAAAATCCTTCGTAGTTGATACCTTGAAATACATTAAGGGGCTTCATGAGTAAGAGGGAGAAAAATTGATCAGGGCTGCTTCTGAGACCATCCCTTAGGCGTAATGAGTGTTAAACAACACTTAAACAAAGAGATTTAATGGCAGAGATGTATGTTAAAAAGAGGTAAGTATAGGTTGAAGATTACTAGAAACATGTACATTATTGCAACTATAGTCAAATCGCTAAAAACCATGTACTACATGCACACAGAATATTACAAAGTAATTTAATGCCCTCATTAAAAAAAAACAAAAAAAAATTACCATGAAAAGACTAATGTTGAATGAAAATATCAGGATGTAATATCTGTGTTAATATACATAAATGTGTGTGCTAATACACACATAAAACCAGTTGCCACTGAGTCAGTTCTGATTCATGATGACACCAGTGTGCCAGAGTAGAACTGTACCCCATAGGGGTTCCAATGGCTGAGTTTTCGGAAGTAGGCTGCCAGACCTCTCTTTCACAGCAATTCTGGGTGGACCTGAACTCCAACTTTCTGTCAGCAGCTCAAGATATTAACCATTTGCATCAACCAGAGACTCTAATACACATACATGCCAATATAAGCAAGAAAATAGACATATCGGAACGTTAATAATTTATTCTATGCATTACGTATGTTTTCTTGCTTTTTTTTTTTTTTGCATACTTTCCCATTGCTTCCAAGTTTTTGAGGAATAGAATGTACTTCTGGAAAAATTCATGAGAGATTTTTAAGTAATGAAATAATTAACAGAAACAGAATGAGTAAATCTGTGGCAAGGCAGCCCATGAACCCAAGATTACAGTAACACTGGTATGAAAAGCAGAATTGTGGAGTCCTGAAGCTCAGTGGTTCCATGCATCCATCAGGAAAGAGGGAAGAGCAAATAAACAAGGAGAAAATACAGTGAGCCAGAGGAGTGGGAGCCCTCTGTTGTGGGCACAGTTTTCTCATGAAACTTTAGATGGACACAGTGGGTGGGATTATCCACTTCCATCATACAAACATTTTTATTACCCTTGATTTTAACAGAACTATGTTATAAAAACAAATAATAAAATAAAGTATAATAAAAGAATAAATCTCATCAGTGGACTACTATCATTTTCCCCAGCCACTGAGGAGGGCAGGAGACACACAAGGGAAAGAAGATGGACCAGTGTGAAAACTCATGCTAAGTGGGGAGGAGAGTGTTTCTGAGACAGGCCTTAGCTGCTACCACCTAGGGAAGTAGGCAGCCATGCACAACCAACTGGAAGAAATGGTACATTATTTCTGAGACCTACTCCAGCTCATAACAAATTATGGATAACATGGGGAAGAATGAGATTTCCAGGACACTTAACTGTTTTTATGAGAAACCTGTACATAGAACAAGAGGCAGTCATCTAAACAGAACAAGGAATACAGCATGGTTTAAAGTCAAGAAAGGTGTGCATCACCGTTGTATCCTTTCACCATATGTATTCAACCTGTATGCTGAGCAAATAATCTGAGAAGCTGGTCTGAAGAAGAATAAGGCATCAGGATTGGAGCAAGACTCATTAATAACCTGAGATATGCAGATGATACAATCTTGCTTGCTGAAAGTGAAGAGGCCTTAAAGCATTTACTGCTGAAGATCAAAGACTACAGACTAACAGCCTAACAACTGGACCAATAAGCAACATCATGATAAACGGAGAAAATGTTCACGTCATTAAGGGCTTCATTTTTACTTGGATCCACAATAAACACCCATGGAAGCAGCAGTCAAGAAATCAAACGACACATTGCATTGGGCAAATCTGCTGCCAGAGGCCTCTTAAAGTGTTCAAAAGTACAGATGTCACCTTGAAAACTAATGTGCGCCTGACTCAAGCCATGGTGCTTTCAGTCGCCTCATACGCATACGAAAGGTGGGCAATGAATAAGGAAGACCACAGAAAAATTGAAGGCATTGAATTACGGTGTTTGCAAAGAATATTGAATATACCATGGACTGCCAAAAGAATGAACAAATCTGTCTTGAAAGAAGTACAGCCAGAATATTCCTTAGAAGCAAGAATGGCGAGGCTTCATCTCACATATTTTGGACATGTTGTCAGGAGAGATCAGTCCCTGGAGAAGCAGGTCATACTTGGTAACAAGTGGCCACAACAATTGGCTCAAACATAACGACGACTGTGAAGGTGACGATAGGTAGTTTAACATACATTTTGACCCATATGAATTAAAATTTAAACAATTATTTCATGCCTTTTTGTAGGGGTTTTAGAATATACAATTAAAATAAATGTAAACAATTAATAGAAAAAATCTCTGAAAATAAAATTTAATTTTTTTAAATCACTGCTCCATACCCCAGATCTAAATGGCTTGATATAAAGCACTGGTCTTTGTGATTCACAAAAAGGAGGTGCCAATTCCTGGAGGGGGGATGGGAGGATAGAGAGAGTTGGAAGCTGGCAAAATTGTCACGAAAGGAGAGACTGGAAGGGCTGACTCATTAGGGGGAGAGCAAGTGGGAGTACGGAGTAAGGTGTATACAAACTTATATGTGACAGACTGACTTCATTTGTAAACGTTCACTTGAAGCTCAATAAAAGTTAATATAAAAAAAAAGCCCAGCCCTGACCAATGTTTGCTTAAAAACTTTGAAAGTTTGTTCCTCTCTAAAATAAAGCAGGGTCTAACTTTAAAAATAAATAAATAAATGTAAACAATTATTAGAAAAAATCTCTGAAAATAAAATTTAATTTTTTTAAATCACTGCTCCATACCCCAAATCTAAATGGCTTGATATACAGCACTGGTCTTTGTGATTCACAAAAAGCAGGTACCAATTCCTGAACAAGAACTGAAGTGACAGGAGAAACCCCCCATGCTGTTAGAGCCCTGAGTATGGGCCCTAATCCAATGATCTGTCTTCATTAATTCCTTTTTATTTCATCTCTGTGAAAGAGGGGAGGGAGAAGGTGAGAGAGGGTTACATGTGCCTATTCTGTTCTTTAGCATCCAGTTCACTGCCAGGAACAAGTATTCGTAAGAGTCTAAAAAACGTTAAAGTACAAATAAGGAGGAAAACCTCCTAGTATATATATGTATTAGGTGGCACAAAGAGTTAAGTGCTCAGCTACTAACTGAAAGGTTGGCAGTTTAAATACACTCAGAGTTGCCTTGGAAGAAAGGCCTGGCAATCTACCTCCAAATAGTCACAGCTATTGAAAACCGTATGGAGGGCAGTCCTACTCTGAAAACTCACGGGGTCGTCATGAGTGAAAATCTACTCAATGGCAACTGGATTGGTAATCTATATATGGCATAAATGTTCGGAAAATTAGTTTCTGAACATATACACGGCATACAGAATACACTGCACATTAGTATTATGTGCCAAAACCCACTGTCATCAAGTCGATTCTAACTCACAGTGACCCCAAAGGACAGAGTAAAACTGCCCCATAGGGTTTTCACTGAAGCAGACTGCCACATCTGTCTCCTACAGAGAGGCTGGTGGGTTCGAACCACTGACCTTTCAGTTAGCAGCCAAGTTCTTTAACCACAGAGCCACTAGGGCTCACTGCTGTCATCTACAGTGATTACATAAGCAAATTCTGAAACAAACTGCCTGGGTTTAAATCCTAACTCAATTTATCAGCTGGGTGATCTGGGCACGTTACTTTACCTCTCACTGCCTCAGTTTCCCATTTCTAAAATGGGTCTTATTCAAAAGGTTGTTACGCAGGTTAAAGAAAACACACAAGGCACTTAGAAAAAGGCCTTACACACAGAATGAACACAATAATTGTTAGCTTTCATAATTATTAAGGGAATACAAACAAACGGCTAGGTTGAAGGAACTTCCATTGAGAAAGAGTTGAGTTCCAAAATTCATGTGTAAAGTCATTTACATCAACTGTTAAAGTTGTATGTTTAGATTCAAGTGATTACTGAGGTGTGTTATGATCTTGAACAGAGTTCTGGTGACTATACAGGCAGACTCTGCATGCCCTTCTCCTGCACATCCATTCCATCTCCCTTGGAGCCCAGACATCATGTTATCAATTAAACCCCTCCCACACTGGTGGTGTACTGTTTAAGAGCTATGGCTGCTAACCAAAAGGTCATCAGTTCAAATCCACCAGGCGCTCCTTGGAAAGTCTATGGCACAGTTCTGCTCTGCCCTATAGGGCCGCTATGAGTTGGAATAGACTCAGTGGCAATGGGTTTTTAACGGGTGTGAGGTAACTGTTCAGTGCTTAAAGACGTACCAAAAGCAACCACTAACACAAAAGTATAGTAAAAGGTTCTTATTTCAGAGTAGCAAAACCTTAGTTTCTAACACAGTGGTGAATTAGGGTGGACTGTGGATCAAGAGGAGCCCTGGTGGCATAGTGGTTAAGAGCTCAGCTGCTAACCAAAAGGTCAGCAGTTCGAATCCACCAACTAGTCCTTGGAAACTCTATGGAATAGTTCTATTCTATGCTATAGGGTCTCTATGAGTTCGAATCAACTAGGGTCTCTATGAGTTGGAATCAACTTGATGGTGACAAGTTTGGTTTGGTGGGTGTCATGGATTGAATTATGACCCTAAAAAATGTGTGTCTCAACTTGGTTAGGCCATGATTCCCACTATTGTGTAGTTGTCCTCCATTTTGTGATTGTAATTTTACTTTAAGAGGATTAGGGTGGGATTGATTGTAACACCACCCTCACTCAGGTCACCTTTCCCTGGGGTGTGGCCTGCACCACCTTTTATCTCTCCAGAGATAAAACGAAAGGGAAGCAAGCAGAGAGTTGGGGGCCTCAGACTATCAAGAAAGCAGCACCAGGAGCAGAGCATGTCCTCTGGACCCAAGGTCCCTGCACCTGAGAAGCTCCTTGACCATGGGAAGGCTAAGGACAAGGACCTTCTTCCAGAGCCGAAAGAGAGAGAAAGCTTTCCCCTAGAGCTGATGCCTTGAATTTGGACTATTAGCCTACTTTAGTGTGAGGTATTACATTTCTCTTGGTTAAAGCCATCCACTCATGGTATTTCTGTTATGGCAGCACTAGATGATGAAGACAGTGGGTCAAGGTGGAAGGGGTGGATGAAGGACAAAAAAAGAAAAATGGACAACAGGAGAAATATAAGAATTCAGAGAACTGTGAAAATTTAATTCCTGAATATACTTTCTTTCTCCTCCCTATAACTGGAAGGACTTTTCTCATATACAGCGTATATAAGTAAATCCTGGCAATATTTAAAACACTTAGATTTTTGTAAAACTCATTCTCTGAAAATTCATGGTGGCCCCATTAATTTATGGCTTAAAAACAACTCAGAACTAAAAAGAAGCATGAATAAATAAATAAAGGCACTGCTGTCATTTGCGGGTGATGTTCTTTTCCTGCTATCCACAACCCACACACTCGGGAGTTAATTTTCCAGGGTCAGTGTTCATAGACCATCCTCTTTCTCGCACCACCACCCCACCACCCTTAATTATTTAGAAAAGGCAGGGCCAGTCAGTGTTCCAAACATCAAGTTTTCTCTCCAAAATGCCAACTGGCACTTGGGGAGCAGGCTACATTCTCAGCTATCAGCACTTCCACTAGCCCCTGCAGATAAGGAATGTGTCTCCACTGAACTGTTCATTGTAATTAAAAAAAAAAAAAAAAAAAAAGTAAAAAACTGTTTCTTAAAAAAAAAAAAAAAACAAAACAGGCATTTCCCTATTACCCACCCACCCCACTCTCCCACACCCAGTGCACTCCCACCACACACACACTCAAATATTTCCTACCAAGGGTGTGTCCCAAGCACGGGGTCTGGCTCCACTCTTCTTTTACATCCCTTGGAGGCCTCTGGAGAAACCATACCTTTGGTTGGCAATTCCCTGAACCCTGCCTATTCAAGCTGGCACTTATTCAAAAAGGCAGGTGAGTCTTCAAGTCAGGTTTTTATAAGGAGTTTAAGAGGAGCCAGGTGATATGCCTACTCACCCTCAAATTTCTCAAAGGTAATAATTTCTTGAGATGTTTACAATGTCTCAACTATGGGTTAATTAAATCCCTTAGGATGGTGGGCATAGGAAAATCCTCCATCTCAATGCCCCCCATTTCGAAAAAAAAAGAGAGGAATCTCCAAAATTACAAATTTCAATTTCTACATACTTGATTGAACTAAGGAGTAAGTTCCTCACATGTGTTATTCTTGGTCTGAGTCCTGGTGGTGCAGTGGGTAAGAGCTAAGCTGCTAACCAAAAGGTCTGCTGTTTGAATTCACCAGCTGCTCCTTAGAAACCCTATGGGGTAGTTCTACTCAGTCCTATAGGGTTGATAAGAGTTAGAATTCACTGGATGACAATTGGTTTGTTTGCTTTTCAATCTTTGGCTGAAAGGTGGACTTTGTTATCAATTTATTAAATCAACTGGTAATTTGCTGGATATTTCTCATACAGGAACTTATGATGTCTTCAAATCCAGCTAATCAGGTTTAGGGAGAGAGAAACTTCTCTACCTTAGCTTCCCTGCCACTCCCACACCTTTTTCATTGATTTCCATGCCCTGTTTAAGTAACATCACTCATCACTTCTCACTGTCTAGGTTATCTGAGCCAATTCATGGCAGTCAATTCCACCTGAGCCCTAGGATACCCTCATTTACATACTCTGCCCTGTTCCTTCACCAATGGCTGACCTCACATCTCCACTGGAATGTCTACTAGGCATCTCAAACTTAATGTGGTTCAAATAAAATTCTTCGTCCAAGTGTCTTATCTACCTCCCAGTCTTCCTTATCTCAGCAAATGTTCTCACTATCCTCTGGGTTGTTCAGGACAAAAACCTAGAAATCATCCTTCATTTCTCTCCTTTATTCAAATCTTGCATCCAATCCATTGACATATTCTGGACTCTTGGCACTACCTTAACATAAATCCTGACTCTATCCACTTCTCACTACCTCCACCTTACATCCACCATCATCTCTTGGTTAAAACTGGACTCCATGCACCGATCTTCCCTCTTACAATCTACATAACAGCATCATTTCAGTGGCTTCTCATAGCAATTAGGAAAAATTCCCAAATCCTTCCCATGGTCTTTCATGATGCGGGGCTTGCTCACCATACTAACCTCATTTCCTAACAGTCTTCCCTCGGTTCACTCCACACTAGCCATGACTTATTTCCTGAGCTTCCTCAAATGTGCCAAAACACTTGGTTATTTAAGGGCCTCAGAAA
Organism: Loxodonta africana; assembly: GCF_030014295.1. Classification (NCBI taxonomy): domain Eukaryota; kingdom Metazoa; phylum Chordata; class Mammalia; order Proboscidea; family Elephantidae; genus Loxodonta; species Loxodonta africana. Next base: position 88,379 of record NW_026974927.1, on the reverse strand, counting down.
CAACTCTTTCCTTTATTGGCAATATCCCTCCCTTCAGAACTTCATAAACCTATTCTCTCCTTTGATATAGGTCAGTTATCTCCTCAAATATCCTGCTCCCATAAGCCTTTACTATTAATCTAAAACAGCTCACCCCACTCATTCCCTCACACGCAACTCTGTCTTATTTTCAAAATATTTAGCTCTCCTTGACATTTTTTGTTAATTATTACCTGTATTTTTTCTGGTTGAGAATATATGCAGCAAAACATACACCAACTCAACAGTTTCTACCTGTACAATTTAATAACACTGGCTACATTCTTGAAGTTGTGCAACCATTCTTACCCTCCTTTTCTGAGTTGTTCCTCTGTCATTAACATAAACCCACTGCTCCTTAAGGTTCCTATCTAATCTTTTCAGTAGCTGTTGTCAATCTGATGCCATGTAGACAGTTCTTAAAAGAGCATATGCTCAAGGTAGACCATTTTTATTGGTTAAGTAAGCTAATGTTCTGGAGCCCTCATGGCACAGTGGTTAAGTGATACGGTAGCCAAGCAAAAGAAGAGCAGTTTGAATCCACCACCTGCACCTTTGAAACTCTATGGGGCAGTGCTATTCTGTCTTACAGAGTCTCTGAGTTGGAATCAACAGCAACAGTTTGGTTTTTTCTTTTTCATACTTCGGTTTTAAGACGATTCAAGGGAATGCTTTTGGTGTAATGTTTAAAGATTATCTCACGGCAATAGTTTCAGGAGTTCATTCACCCTCAGTGGCTCCAAAAAGTCTAGGGTTCATTTGAAATTCTGTTCTGCATTTTCCCCCTTTTGATCAGGGCTTTTCTATGGACTCTTTGATCAAAATGTTCAGCGACAGCAGCTGGGAACCTTCTGGTTCTTCTGGTCTCATGGCATGCTAGATGTTCTTTTAAAAAACATGAGTGGATGCTGAAGGTTATCAAATACTTATTTTATTACACCTATTAATATAATCACATTTATTTTTCCTGTACATATGGCAAATTATACTGATTCATTTTTGAATGTTAAACTAACCTTGAATTCTTGGGATAGACCCAACTTGGTCATAATATATTCTTCTTTAGAGTATTGCTGGATTTGTTTTGCCTATTTCTTTTTATATTTTGCATCTATGTTCATCAGTGACATTGGCCTGTAATTTTCCCATCTTCTGCTGCTCTTGTCAGGTTTTGGTATCAATATTCATTCTACAAGCTTTATAAAATGAGTTTGGGTATATATTTCCTTTTATATTGAAGAATTTGTGAAATATTTCTTGAATATTTGGCAGAATTTGCAGGAAAAGCCATCTGATATGAAGTTTTCTTTTTGAGAATAGTTTGAGCTCTAATTCAATTGTATTAACAGTTGTGGAATTACTTTTGCTTCCTGTTTCTTCCTGAATCGTTGTTATTAACTTACATGGTATGATACGTTTGCCTACTTTACCTAAATTTGCAAATTTATTGGCTAATACGGTTCATAACATTCTCACATTATCTTTATGTTCTGCAAGATCTGTAGTCATTTTCTTTCTAATTCCTGATATTCGTTTTTTATATCTTCATTCTTTTTCACTTGATCAATCTTGCCTAAAGTTTGTCAATTTTACTAGCATTTTCTAAGAATCAACTTTAGTCTTTGTTGATCATCTGTTGCATGTATTCAATCATTAATAGAAACAAAAATTCCTATGAATGTTTGTTTCTGGTTTTTTCCCAACATTTTGAATGGATGTTTAACTCACTTATTTTTCAAGATTTGTTCTTTCCAATTATATTTTTAAGGCTATAAGTTTCCTATATTATATTGTCTGTACTGCACAAATTTTTGTATGCACTATCTCCATAATTGTTTACTTCAAAATGTATTCTAATTTTCATTATGATGTCTTTTTTGACTCATAGTATTTTAAAATATCCAAGCACATGGAGATTTTGTATTTTCATTTTCTAAGATGGTTTTTTTTTTTTTTTTAATTATGGTGTACTTACATAAAAAAAAAAATGGAGATTTTGTATTTTCATTTTCTAAGATGGTTTTTTTTTTAATTATGGTGTACTTACATAGTATCCTCTATATTATTACAGACTCTTGAAATTTGTTGAGACTTGCTTTATAACACAGTATACAGTTAATTTTTATACACACTATGTTATGTATGTGCATGAGATGAATGTATATTCTTTCATGGTTAGATAATACACACAAATACACATATAGCAATTTGGTATTTTTTTACATGTTAAATCTTCTGTATCCTTGATAATTTATGGACTTCTATGTTTCTGAGGGGTGTGTTAAGAATCTATTATGATGCATGATGTCAAAAGGAGCCCCAGTAGTGCAGTGGTTAAGCACTCAGCTGTTAAACGGTTTGATTTGATCCACCAACTACTCCACAGGAGAAAGATATGACCGTTCCCTTCCATAAAGATTACAGCCTTAGAAACCTTTGGAGAAGTTCTACTCCATCCTATAGTCACTATGAGTCAGAATTGACTCAACAGCACACAAGAAAAAATGTATGATGTGATGGAAACTCAGAAGTACGAAGCTAAAAAGAATTGGTCCTACCTCCAGGGTCAAAGGATGAAGGACAGAGAAAACAGCAGAGACATCCAAAAGCTTGGAAAAAGGGCTGAAAGGACAATGGTTGGTGGTTTAAGGGCTTTGAAGGGCTACCATATATACTGAGGAATCTGAAGTGCAATGTTCTTGCCTAAGGATGAAGACATGCTCATAAAGATCCTGACAAAGCTTTAGGCTTGCATCTCTGGCTGATCTTTGGGCTCCATGGGGGCAGGAAGTGAAGGCTAGGGCAGAGTTTTAGGCACTCTTGCTTAGCATTGAAAGAACGTGCCAGTTCAGAGCCAATCTGCAAAGACTGGGATAATGTTACTTTTTCTTTTTGGCTACAAGCATTTAAAGAAAGCACTGTCAGGTCATGAACTGACTGCTGAGATAACAGAACAGAACTTCAGTGTCCACACATGAGAAGACATACAATCTTTGCAGAAATAGTTTGGAAACATCACTAAGCAAATGGATGACTGGCCCTCAACAATTAAAAAAAAAAAAAAAAGCAAACCCTAATGACAGGAGGGAATCTTATTTCCAGAGTCACATTATAATATCTAAGATATCCAGTTTGCAACACACTATTCTAAGTCATAAAAAGAAAAAAGAAAAGGATGGTTCATTTGTTAAGAAGAAAGAAAGAAGAGAAATGAACAGAAAGCATCCCTAAGGAAACACAGATATTGGGATTACTAGACAAAGATTTTAAACCAACTGTCTTAAATTTCCTCAAAGAGCTAAACAAACCATAGACACACACACAAAAAAAGGAAACCAAGAGAAGAATGTATGAACAAGTAGAAAACATTAATAAAGAAATATTATACAAAAGAACCAAATAGAAATTATAGAGCTGAAAAGTTGAATAGCTGAAATAAAAATTTCATTAGAGGAGCTCAACAGCAGATTTGAGCAAGAAAGCAGGAAAATGTAAGCTTGAAAAAGCACAACTGAAATTGTTCTAACTGAGGAGCATAAAGGAAAAAGAATGAAGAAAATGAATAGAGCCTAAGGGACCTGCGGGACAACATCAAGCATACCAATATACTCATTAAGGGAGTCCCAGAAAGGAAAGAAAGATGAAAGGACAGAAAGAATATTTAAAAACGTAATGACTGGAAGTTTCCCAAATGTCATCTAGATATCCAAGAAGCTCAATAAACTCAAAGGACAGTAAATACATAGATATCCACAGACAGACATAATCAAAATGTCAAAAGACGAAGACAGAAACTTGAAAGCAGCAACAGATAAGTGACCCCTAATGTACAAGAGAGTCTCAACAAGTTTAACTGTTGATTTTTCATCAGAAACCATTGAGACAAGAAAATAGTCGGATGATGTATTTAAGGTACTGGAAAAAAAATACAGAAACAAAACTATGAACCAAGATGTCAATATCTAGCAAAACTATCTTTCAAAAATGAAGGTGAAATTAAGACATGCCCAGATACACAAAACCTGAGGGAGTATGTTAGCAGCAGAACTGCCTTATGAGAAATGCTACAGGGAATCATCCTGGCTGGCACGGAAGGACACTAGACAGTAACTTGAAGCCATAAAAAGAAACGAAGACTCCGTAAAGGTAACTACTTAGATAAAACAAAGTCAGTAATATTTTTATATCACGACTCTTTTTTTCATATATGATTTAAAGCACAAATGCATAAAAATACTTACACATCTCTCTTAATGGACACACAATGTATAAAGATGCAATTTTTGTAACAGCAACGTAAGTAGGGGAGGTAACTGAGCTGAATAAAAGCAGAATGTTGTATACTGTTGAAGCTAAATTTGTATTCATTAAAAGAAGATTGTTATAAACATAAGATATTAATTGTAATCCTCATGGTCACCACTAAGAAGTTAAAAAATATAAGGAAAGGAAATAAGGAGAGGATCAAAATTGTACACTTGAAAAAAATCAGTCAAACACAAAAGTGGACGGTAGTGAAGAAAATGAGAAACAAAATACATATATGACCTACTACAAAGTAGAAGACATAAGTCCTTCCTTATCATTAATTGCTTTAAATTTAAATAGATTAAATTCACAATTGGGATCATTAAAGTTGTGTGTCAACTTTGTTGGACCATGATTCTCAGTGCTTTGGCAGTTATGATGTAGTTTAGCAGTCGAATAACGATGCAATCATTTCCATGATGAGATGTGATATAATGTGATTACCTCCATGATGGAATCTGCTGTGAGTAGCCAATCAGATCTAAGGTAGTTTCCTCGGAGGTGTGGACTGCATCCAATATAGGTGGACTTTCTGGCAAGGCTCTTGAGCTTTTGCTCACTCTGAATCCTGCAGCTGGCTCCTCTTCATCTGATCTCAAGTTTTTGGGACTTGAACTCTCAGCTTACCTTCCAATTTGGGGATTCACCAGCCTCCGCAGTCTGTGAGGCACGGCCTGCCAGCTTACCTGCCGATCTTGAGATCTGTCAGCCTTTGCAGCCTGTGAGCCACAGACCTGTTGTATGACCTGCAGATCTTGAGTTCTGCAGTCCCTGCATCTATGTGAGTCAGGAGAAGCCACAAGCCTGACCCATGGACTTGAGACTTACCAGCCTCTACAGCCTCGTGAGCCATTTTCTTGATATAAAGCTATTTATATATAAATATATATATATACACCTCACTGGTTTTGTTTCTCTAGAGAACCCAGCCTAAGATACCAATTAAAAGACAAACATTGGCAGAATGCATAAAAAAATCATTCGATTGCTGTTAAGCTGATGTGACTCATGGTGACCCCTCCCCTCATGTGTGTCAGAGTAGTACTGACACACAAGTGTGTCAGTTCAATGGCTAATTTTTCAAAAGTAGATCACCAAGCCTTTCTTCCAAAGTGCCTCTGGGTGGACTCAAACCTCCAACATTTTGGTTAGCAGCTGAATGCATTAACCGTTTGTACCTCCCAAGGACTACAACATGTATCTATGTTTATTTCTGTATTACTTCTCTTTATACTATATACATACATACACACATACACACACATACATACACACACACATAGACATCCATGAGTGGTTCATACAGATGCTTTGGACTTCAACTAGCAGGGCTCTATTAATTATTGATAGAAAAGTACTGATACCAGTTATAAATGCGTATTTGTCCATTTCCCCTTTCAGATTTATTAGTTTTTGTATTTTGGAGTGCTGTTGTTAGACACGTACACATTTAGGAGTGTTGTATCTTTTTGGAGAATTGAACCTTTATTATGTTATGTCCCTACTTATTCCCAATAATACTCCTTTTTCTGAAGTATAATTTGTCTGATATTAATACAGCCACTGCAGTAGAACTGGATAATTTTCAACCATTTCAATAGGTAGCATAAGATCAAGAACTGATGGTATAAAAGGAAGGAATCGAAGCTGCATTGAAGGCATTGGTGAAAAAACTACCCTCTCTCCACCATCTTCACTAACTCTGACACCAACTGTCCCTCACACAGCACTCCCTACTTCTCTGCCGGGTTCAATAACTCATTGCAATGGCCACACAGAACTCATAGTCCATATTCACGATTATGGGGTTTATTAGGGAAGTAACAGTTATAGCTCAGGCTCAAAGACACTCAGAACACAGTTTTTCTATCAGGACAGCCTCTTCCCTCCTGTGCTCATAGGCGTGCCTCTGCCTGGCCTTGGGCCGGCCTCTCTCCAAAGGCACTCAGCTTTCCTTCTCCCTGGGCCATCATCTCCTATAGCCAGGTCCCTGTTGCTCGGTCTCTCCTGCCATGGCATCTTACCATCTTCAGGGTTACAGCTTCCTCTCTCTATCTCAGTCTCCTGCTTCTAGGAGCTTCTCAGTGCAGGGATCTCAGGTCCATAATATACGCTCGGCTCTTGGCTGTTCTTCCTTGATGGGAGTTGAATCCTCCTCTTTGCTCTGGAACTGGTTCTCTTTGAAGGCAAAATAAACAATCCTCTTGGTGAGCCACAATTACCCTATCACACAGTCCTGCCCAAGCACCAGGGTGGATGTTATAAGACCATGGCTAGAAAGGCCACACAAAGTAAACAATCACATCACAGTACCTTGGACTCATTTTTCAAGTGAAGTACCAAAAATCCCATACAAACAGATTGGTAAAGAATATAATCAACAGCAAGAACATTTTCATACTTATGTTTTCTGTATTTGGAAGAAATCTATAGCACTATTCTTATTTTGCCAATTCAAAGGGATCACAGAGATTAGTGGTAGATGTTGCAGTACCAGAAAACTCTCTGGTAAAACAGTCTGTGAGCAGTCTTACAAACATGGATATTCCACCAGAGTCAAAAGAATGACGTTACATATCATCAAAGAGAACATTTCAAGATCTAGCCTGAAGTACAATGTTGTCACTGATAGGCTAAAATCCATACACTTACAAGGAAGACTAGTTTATATGACTATTCAAATTTATGCACCAACCACTAATGCCAAAGATAAAGAAATTGAAGATTTTAAACAACTTCTGCAGCCTGAAATTGATCAAAGATGCAATCAAGATGCATTGATAATTACTGGTCATTAGAATGTTAAAGTTGGAAACAAAGAAGGAAAAGTAGTTGGAAAATACAGCATCACTGAAATAAATGACGCCAGAAATCTCATGAAAGAATTTTGCAAGACCAGTGACTCATCCACTGCAAATATTTTTTTTCACCAACATAAACGGCAGCTATACACGTGGACTTTACCAGATGGAATACACAGGAATCAAACTGACTACATCTGTGGAAAGAGAAGATGGGAAAACTCATATCATCAGTCAGAACAAGGCCAGGGATCGATTGTGAAACAGACTGTCAATTGCTCATATGGGAGTTCAAGTTGAAACGGAAGAAAATTAGAATAAGTCAAAAGGGGCCAAAATATGACCTTGAGTATATCTCACCTGTATTTAGAGACCACCTCAAGAACACATTTTACGTGTTGAACACTAACGACTGAAGACCAGACGAGTTGTGGAATGACATCAAGGACATCACACATGAGGAAAGCAAGAGATCCTTTAAAAGACAGGAAAGAAAGAAAAGACCAAAACGGATGTCGGAAGAGACTCTGAACGTTGCTCTTGAATGTCGAGTAGCTAAAGTGAAAGGAAGAAATGATGAAGTTTTGAGTATTGAGACGCCACCAGTGATCCCTCTTACAAAAAAGACCAGAAAAAACAAGTGAAGCGATTATATTTATGACAAGCTAGGAGCCCTGAACATCAAAGGTAAAGTTAGAAAATGGACTCAGCGGCAGGGGGAGGGAGAGACTATTCAGAAGTGGAGAGGAGTTACTGGACCTGAACAGCCAGGAACCCTCAGGCACCGTTCCCTGGAGCGACTGCAGCGGGGCTGGCAGTAGTGTTCCAGAGGCGTTTAGCTCAGGGAAGGACAGCAAGTTGCACAGACTACTCACACCTCCAGAACAAGAGAAGAACGGCACTCTCAGCAAAAGCTAATTACTTGTGTTTATTTTACCACGCCCCCAGCCCCCAAGCCGGCTTCAGTGGCTGTCAACTTCCCTGGGCCTGAGATAGGCCCTGGTACCACTCTGAGCCATTTTTCCATCCTTGAAGAAGGTATAAGTTCACAACTGGGGGAAAGATAATCTGCCAGCTCAATTAAGCTGGGGAGCTCAGGACAGAAGCAGCTCTTGTTCAGGCACAAACAGTCCATGGGCTTTGAATACCTTTCACCCCAGCATGGACCTGTGTGGGCCCATTTCAGGAGAATAGGCCCTTGTCGCCAGACTGCAACTGTTTCAGCTGAACGGTGGAAAGATGGGTGTTTGATGTTTGACACTGCTTTGCCTATTAAACGGCGTCTTCACCTACCCACATCAGGGGCCTAAGGACTGGTGGCTCCACCCACAATACCTAGCCTCCTGTGACAGGGCTCCAAGGGTAAGTAGTACCTCCCAGAACTTACAACCAAAAGCATTGGGTACCCATCGCCCTTCTGCAGAACCCACCCGTGTGCTCTACAGAACAGGGATGCACTTTCCTCACAGACACTCAGAGGACAGCTGTCAGACCCCTGCCTTGATCAGAGCCTGACCCCCTACTGCAGCCAGATACTTCTGCCTACACCAATAACCCCTGCCCCTCTAAGACGGTAGGACAGAGCCTGTACCACACACTTTATGACCAACTACCTGGGCACCTGAGTTGAATGCATACAAGAAAAGTAAATGAACTCCTAGGCTCATATACCTGGTAACAGTGCTAGCCATCTGGTGATAGTACATTAGAGCTTCAAAGGTGAAAATAATCAACCTAGCGCACTCAAGCAGCTTATTTGGGAATACCAAAACTAAACAAAGCAAGAAGCTAGGATACAAAAAGCAAGCATAAAATAAACTAATACAATAACTTATAGATTGCTCAGAGACAACAGTCAATACCAAATCACATAAAGAGGCAGACACGGGGGCAGGACCAAGATGGCTGACTAGGTAGAAGATTCCGCTTATACTTCTTGAAACAAAGACTCGAAAAAACAAGTGAACTGATTACATAAAGGACAATCTACAAACCCTGACCATCAAACACAGAACTAAGGAGTTGACCTGAGTGACGGGGGAGCGAAAGCCACGCTGCAGCAGGGACCGCTTCCAGAGCCAGTGTCCCACGCCGCAGCCTTGAGCCCTCGCGGTTTCCTGGTGTCAGAGTGGTGGGGCTGATTGTGGTTTACTGAGACAGGGAAGAACAGATATAGGCCTAACCGTCAGGACCAACCTCAGAGGGGACCCAGGCAGCACACGCAGGCTCCACACAGACGCGGCTGACAGGGAAACGAAAAACTATAGGGAAGCAGCGACTGGTTTTGGAGCCTGGAGTGCAGCGTCCCAGAAAGGAAACCTTGGTGCTGGGCTTTGGACTAAGTGTGGGGGAGCCGATTGTGGCTTCCTGAGACAGTGTGAGCATGGATGCAGCCCTAACCCTCTGGGACAGTCTCAGCAGGGATCCAGCCAGCACACACGAGCGACACAATGCTCTGGAATCTCAGAAAAAACAGTTCTCACCAAACAACATAAGTAACTTTGTATATTTTGCCAGGCTACTCTCTTCTATATATCTGATTCCACCCCTCATTGCCCCAGCCAGCTTCATTAACATTGGAATCCTCTGTGCCAGAGAGTGAAGTGCACTGCTGAATTTTTTTTCTTCTTTCTTTTCTAACCCATTCTCCTGGCCTGAGAAAAGCAGCATTTAACAATCAAAGAAAAAATCCTTCCCTGACTTCCCTAAACTGAAATAACAGTACAGAATCAGCTCCATCCAGGCATTAACAGACCCATAGTCTTTGGCTTTCACCCTACAGGTAACTAGGTGGCTATTACAATGTAAAGGCAATTCTGATAGAGATCTGACCATAATTGTTTTAGCTCAGCAGTGGAAAGGCAAGTTTTGGAGGTCAGATACCTCTCTACCTATTAAACAGAGCCCTCGCTGATCCACACCAGCGAACTGAGGGCTGAGACTCCACCCACATCACCTAGCCACCTGCTAGAGGGGTCTGAGAATAGTGACGCCTACCCAAGCATTGGGTGCCTAAGATACAGCTGCAAAGCCCACCCACCAGAGTGCTCTAGAGAATAGAGCCACACCTACCTCACTGACACTTGAAGGAAGGCTGTCAGCATCCTGCCCTCCTTGAAATGTGACCCCCTGCCACTAATAGAAACTGGTGCATACAACCATCACCACTACTCCTCTAAGATAATAGGTGAGAGCCTACACCACACACTAGGTGACCAGCTATCAGGACACCTGAGCTGATTGTATTCAAGAATAGTGAATGGACTCATACACTTATATACCTGGTAACAGCTCAGGCAAGCTGGTAACAGGACGTAAGTGATTCAAAAGCTACATCAATCACGATACCACAATCTAGTAGCCCATCTGGGTGTATTGTAACAAAACAAAATAAGAAGATAAGACTCAGTGAGCAAATATAAAATATTACAATATCTTATAAATGGCTCAGAGACAGCAGTCGACATCAAATCACATGAAGAAGCAGACCATGATTCCTTCTACAAACCCCCAAATCAAAGAATCAAAATCATTCCCAGATGTAGATACATTCCTAGAATTGCCAAATGTAGAATATAAAAAAATTATATACAGAATGCTTCAAGACATCAGGAATGACCTCACAAATGAAATAAGGCAATCTACAGAAAACACCAAGGAATACGCGGATAAAGCAGTTGAAGATATCCAAAAGATTATTCAACAACATAGTGAAAAAATTAATAAGCTGTAAGAATCCATAGAGAGACAGCATTCAGAAATCCAAAAGATTAACAATAAAGTCACAGATTCAGACAACTCAATAGGAAGTCACAGGAGCAGAATCAAGGAACTGGAATGCAGAGTGGGGGAGCTGGAGGATAAGGCAATTGACACAAATATAGTTGAAGAAAAATCAAATAGAATTTAAAACTATGAAGAAACCCTAAGAATCATGGGGGACTCTATCAAGAATAATTTGCGTGTGATTCGAGTTCCAGAACAGGGAGGGATAACAGAAAATACAGAGAGAACAGTGGAAGATCTGATGGCAGAAAAATTCCCTGGCATTGTAAAAGATGAAAAGATATCTACCCAAGATGCTCATCGAACCTCATACAAAATAGATCCCAAAAGAAAATCACGAAGACATATCATCAAACCTGCCAAAACCTAAGATAAAGAGAAATTTCAAAAGCACCCAAGGATAAACGAAAAGTTACCTACAAAGGAGAATCAATAAGTTTGCACCACTCGGCAGAAATCATGCAGGCAAGAAGACAATGGGATAACATATATAGAGCACTGAAAGAGGAAAAACTGTCAGCGAACAATCATATATCCAGCAAAACTGTAAAACATGAAGGTGAAATTAAGATATTTACAGATAAACACAAGCTTAGAGAATTTGCAAAAACCAAACCAAAACTGCAAGAATTACTAAAGGAAATTCTTTGGTCAGAAAATCAATAATATCAGATACCAACACAACACAAGGTCACAGAACAAAACATCCTGATATCAACCCAGATAGGGAAATCACAAAAACAAAATAAGATTAATTAAAAAATTGCTCAAAACAGGGAATCATTGATGTGATTATGTAAAAGATTACGATAGTGAAAAAAGAGGGACTAAATACAGGAGGCTTAGAAATTACATATGGAGAGGAAACCAAGGCGATACAGGGCGAAACAACTTAGGTTTTTACTTACTCAAACCAGGGTAAATATTAAGATAACCACAACAAGGTCTAACAATTCCATACTTCAAAATAAAAACCAAGATAAACATAACGACTCACCAAAATAAATTCAACTACTATAAAAAGGAGGAACACACATTCTACAAAGAAAAACTCAGCACAAAAAAGTAAATGGAAAATGAAATTGTCAAAAACAGGCATCAAAATGACAGCACTAAACTCATACTTGTCTATAATTACACTTAATGTAAATGGACTAAATTCACCAATAAAGAGACAGAAAGTTGCAGACTGGATAAAAAAACACGATCAGTCTGTATGCTTCCTAAAAGAGACACGCTTTAGAGTTAAGAGACACAAATAAACCAAAACTGAAAGGATGGATAAAAATATATCAAGCAAACAACAATCAAAAAAGAGCAGGAGAGGCAATATTAATTTCCCACAAAATAGAGTTTCAATTTAAATCCACCACAAAGGATAAAGAAGGACACTACATAAAGATTAAAGGGACAATTTACCAGGTACATATAACTGTATTAAATATTTATGCACCCAATGATGATAGGGCCGCAACATTCATAAAACAAATGTTAACAGAATTAAAAAGTGAGATAGACACCTCCACAATTATAGCAGGAGACTTCAACACAACACTCTCGGTGAAGGATAGGAAATGCAGTAAGAAGCTCAATAGAGACACGGAAGATCTAATTGCTACAATTAAACAACTTCACTTCATAGACTTATACAGAACACTCCACACAACAGCTGCAAACTATAATTTCTTTTCTAGTGCACATGAAACATTCTCTAGAATAGATCACATATTAGGTCATAAAACAAGCCTTTGCAGAACCCAAAACATTGAAATATTACAAAACATCTTCTCTGAATGAAAGACCATAAAAGTAAAAATCAATAACAGAAAAACCAGGGAAAAGAAATCAAATGCTTGGAAACTGCACAATACCCTGCTCAAAAAAGACTGGGTTATGGAAGACCTTAAGGAGGGAATAAAGAAATTCACAGAATTCAACAAGACTGAAAACACTTCCTATGAAAACCTTTGGGACATGGTGAAAGCAGTGCTCAGAGGTCAATTTATATCAATAAAGGCACACATATTAAAGAAGAGCCAAAATGAAAGAACTCTCCCTACAACTTGAACAAACAGAAAGAGAGCAACAAAAGGAACTGTCAGGCACCAAAAGAAAGCAAAAAATAAAAACTACATCAAAATTAAATGAATTAGAGAATAGAAAAACAATTGAAAGAGTTAACAAGGCCAAAAACTGCTTCTTTGAAAAAATTAACAAAATTGATAAACCATTGGCCAGACTGACTAAAGAAATACAGGAAAAGAAACCAATAATCTGAATAAGAAATGGGATGGGCCATATCACAACAGATCCAACTGAAATTAAAACAATCATATCAGATTACTACAAAAAATTGTATTCTAACAAATTTGAAAACCTAGAAAAAATGGATGAATTTCTAGAAACACACTACCTACCTAAACTAACACAAACTGAAGTAGAACAACTAAATAGACCCATAACAAAAAAAGAGATTGAAAAGGTAATCAAAACACTCCCAACAAAAAAAAAGCCCTGGCCCTGATGGCTTCACTGCAAAGTTCTACCAAACTTTCAGGGAAGACTTACCACTACTACTGAAGGTATTTCAAAGCATAGAAAAGGACGGAATACTACCTAACTCCTTCTATGAAGCCAGCATAACCCTGATACCAAAACCAGCTAAAGACAACACAAAAAAAGAAAATTACAGACCTATATCCCTCATGAACATAGATGCAAAAATCCTCAACAAAATTCGAGCCAGTAGAATTCAACAACATATCAAAAAAATAATCCACCATAACCAAGTAGGATTTATACCAGGTATGCAAGGTTGGTTCAATATTAGAAAAACAATTGATGTAATCCACCACATAAAAAAAGGACAAGAACCACATAATTTTATCAATTGATACAGAAAAGGCATTTGACAAAGTCCAACACCCACTCATGATAAAAACTCTCAGCAAAATAGGAATAGAAGGAAAATTCCTCAACGTAATAACGGGTATTGATACAAAGCCAATACCCAGCATCATCCTAAATGGAGAGAGCCTGAAAGCATTTCCCTTGAGAACGGGAAACAGACAAGGATCCCCTTTATCACTGCTCTTATTCAGCATTGTGCTAGAGGTCCTAGCCAGAGCAACTGGGCTAGACAAAGAAATAAAGGGCATCCAGATTGGTAAGGAAGAAATAAAATTATCTCTATTTCCAAAGACATTATCTTATACACAGAAAACCCTGAGGAATCCTCAAGAAAACTAATAGAAGGGTTCAGCAAAGTTTCAGATTACAATACAAACACACAAAATCAGTTGGATTCCTCTATATCAACAAAAAGAACATTGAAGAGGAAATCATCAAATGAATACCATTCACAGCAGCCCCCAAGAAGATAAAATACTTAGGAATAAACCTTACCAAAAATGTAAAAGAGCTATACCAAGAAAACTACAAGGTACTACTGCAAAAAAACCAAAAGGGACCTACGTAATTGGAAAAACATATCTTGCTCGTGGATAGGAAGACAACATTGTAAAATTGTCCATTCTATCAAAAGCCATCTATAGATACAATGCACTTCCGATCCAAATTCCAATGACACTTTTTAAACAGATGGAGAAACAAATCACCAACTTCATATGGAAGGGAAAGAAGTCGCGGATAAGTAAAGCATTACTAAAAAAGAACAAAGTGGGAGGACTCACTCTGCCTGATATTAGAACAAATTATACTGTCACAGTAGTCAAAACAGCCTGGTACTGGTACAGCAACAGACACATAGACCAATGGAACAATATTGAGAATCCAGATATAAATCCATCCACATATGAGCAGCTGATATTTGCCAAAGGCCCAGTGTCAGTTAATTGGGGAGAAGATAGTCTTTTTAACAAAAGGTGCTGGCGTAACTGTATAGCCACCTCCAAAAAATGAAACAGGACCCCTACCACACACCATGCACAAAAACTAACTCCAAATGGATCAAAGACCTAAACATAAAATCTAAAACGATAAAGATCATGGAAGAAAAAATAGGGACATCAGGAGACCTAATACATGGCATAAACAGAATACAAAACATTACCAAAAATGATGAAGAGAAACCAGATAACTGGGAGCTCCTAAAAATCAAACACCTATGCTCATCTAAAGACTTCACCAAAAGAGTAAAAAGACCACCTACAGACTGGGAAAAAGTTTTCAGCTAAGACATCTCCACCCGGTGCCTGATCTCTAAAACCTACATGACTCTGCTAAAACTCAACCACAAAAAGACAAACACCCCAATTAAAAAATGGGCAAAGGATATGAACAGACACTTCACTAAAGAAGACATTCAGGCAGCTAACAGATACATAAGGAAATGCTCTCGATCATTAGCCATTAGAGAAATGCAAATCAAAACTACAATGAGATTCCATCTCACTCCAACAAGGCTGGCATTAATCCAAAACACACAAAATAATAAATGTTGGAGAGGCTGTGGAGAGACTGGAACACTTATACTCTGCTGGTGGGAATGTAAAATGGTATACAACCACGTTGGAAATCAATTTGGTGCTTCCTTAAAAAGCTAGAAATAGAACTACCATACAACCCAGCAATCCCACTCCTCGGAATATATCCTAGAGAAATAAGAGCCTTTACACAAATAGATATATGCACATCTATGTTTACTGCAGCACTGTTTACAATAGCAAAAAGATGGAACCAACCAAGGTGCCCATCAATGGATGAATGGATAAATAAATTATGGTATATTCACACAATGGAACACTGCACATCAACAAAGAACAGTGACGAATCTGTGAAACACTTCATAACGTGGAGAAACCTGGAAGGCATTATGCTGAGTGAAATTAGTAGCAAAAGGTCAAATATTGTATAAGACCACTATTATAAGATCTTGAGAAATAGTTTAAACTGAGAAGAACATATTCCTTTGTTGTTATGAGGGGGGGAGGGAGGGAGGGTAGGAGAGGGGTATTTACTAAAGAGATAGACAAGAACTACTTTCGGTGAATGGAAGAACAACACTCAACACAGTGGAGGTCAGCACAACTGGACTAAACCAAAGCAAAGAAGTTTCCTGAATAAACTGAATGCTTCGAAGGTCAGCAAAGCAGGGGCAGGGGTTTGGGGACCATGGTTTTAGGGGACATCTAAGTCAACTGGCATAATAAAATCTATTAAGAAAACATTCTGCATCCCACTTTGAAGAGTGGCATCTGGGATCTTAAATGCTAGCAAGCAGCCATCTCAGATGCATCAATGATTCTCAACCCACCTGGATCAAGGGAGAATGGAGAACACCAAGAACATAAGATAATAACGAGCCCAAGAGACAGAAAGGACTACATGAACTAGAGACTACATCATCCTGAGATCAGAAGAACTAGACAGTGCCGGGCCACAACCAATGACTGCCCTGACGGGGAACATAACAGAGATCCCTTGAGGGAGCAGAACAGTGGGATGCAGACCCCAAATTCTCATAAAAAGACCAGACTTAATGGTCTGACTGAGACTGGAAGGACCCCAGTGATCATGGCCCCCACACCTTCCGTTTACCCACTACGGGAACCATCCCCAAAGCCAGTTCATCAGACATGGGTTGGACTAGACAACGGGTTGGAGAGGGATGCTGGTGAGGCATGAGCTACTTGGTTTGGGTGGACACTTGAGACAATGTTGGCATCTCCTGCCTGGAAGGGAGATGGGTGGGTAGAGGGGCTTAGAAACTGGCAAAATGGTCACGGAAAGAAAGAGTGGAAGGAGGGAGTGGGCTGTCCCATTGGGGGGAAAGTAATTGGGAATATGTAACAAGTTGTGTATAAGTTTTTATGTGAGAGACTGGCTTGATTTGTAAACTTTCACTTAAAATACAATAAAAATTATTAAAATAAAAAAAAAAGAAGCTGACCCATGATTGCTTCAACAAGCTCTCAGAACTAAGACTCAAGGAATCTTCTCGATGAAGGTGTAATCCTGGAATTACCGGATACAGAATACAAAAGATTAATATACAGAGCTCTCAAAGATATCAGGAAGGAAATGAGGCAAAATACAGAACAAGCCAAGGAACACAAAGATAAAGCAGCTGAAGAAATTAAAAAGGTTACTCAAGCACATAATTAAAAATTTAATAAGCTGCAAGAAACCATAGAGAGATTGCAATCAGAAATTCAGAAGATTAACAATAAAATTACAGAGTTAGAAAACTCGATAGAAAGTAAGAAGAGCACAACTGAAGAACTGGAAGGCAGAATTACTGAGATAGAAGATAAAACTATTGGGACCAATATATTTGAAAAGAAACCAGATAAAAGAATTTTAAATGAAGAAATCCAAAGAATCATGTGGGACTTTATCAAGAGAAATAACTATGAGTGATTGCAGTACCAGAACAGGGAGGGCTAACAGAAAATACACAGGGAACTGTTGAAGATTTGTTGGCAGAAAACTTCCCTGATATCATGAAAGATGCTCATCAAATTCCACATAAGGTGATCTCAAAAGAAAGTGACCGAGACATATAATAATCAAACTTGCCAAAATCAAACATAAAGAGAATTTTAAGAGAGGCTAGGGATAAAGGAAGTCACCAAAAAAGGAGAGTAAATAATAATAAACTTGGACTACTCAGCAGAAATCATGGAGGCAAGAAGGCAATGGGATGACTTATACAAAATATTGAAGGAAAAAAATTGCCAACCAGGAATCAAACCATAACCCTGGCCCTCTGGCCTTAGCCCTCTAACTCTAGCCCCTAAGCCCTAAGCCCCAAAGCCCCTAAGGCCCTAAGCCCTTAGGTCCTAACCCCCAAGGCCCTAAACTCTAACCCTAACCCAAACTCTAACCCCTATACCCTAAACCCTAAATCCTAACACCTAACCCCTAACCACCCTAACCTTAACAACCCTAACCCTAACCCTAACCCTAACACTCGAACCCTAACCCTCTAACGCTAACCTGAAACTCTAACCCTCTAACCCTAGCCCTCTAATCCTAGCCCTAAACCTAACCCCAACCCCCAAACCCAACGCCAAACCCTAAACCTCAAATCCCTAGCCCTAAACCTAAGAATGGGTCTAAGCCTAATCCTAAACTGTAAACCCTAACACTTAAAACCCTAACACACAAAACCCTAACACCCTTAGCCCTAACACATTCAACCCTAACATCCTAAATGCCAAAACCCTAAACACTAACACCCTTAACCCCAACCCCTAAACCCTAAACTTAAACGCTAAACCATCTAACCCTCTAACCCTAATACCCTAACACTAAACCCTAAACCCTAACCCCAGCCCCCAGCCCTAACCCTCACTCTAAGCCTTAAACCCTAAACCTTAAGTCCTAAACCCTAGGCTCTAAGCCCTAAGCCCTAAACCTTAAGTCCTAAAACCCTAAACTCTAAGCCTTAAGCCCTAAACATAACCCTCTAACCCTAAACTCTAAAACCTTACCCCAGACCCATCCCACACCCCTAAACCTGAACCCCTAAACCCTAGCCCTAACCCCTAACCCTAAACCTCTAAACCATACCCCTAATCTTCTAACCCTAAACCTCCAACCCTAACCCTCTAACCCTAACTCTCTAACCCTAACCACAACACCAACCCCAACCTCTGAACTCTGAAACCCTAACCCCCAACCCTAAGCCTCTGAACCCTAAGCCTAAACCCTCTAACCCTAAACCCTAACCTTCACCCCCTCACACCCTCACCTTCTCACTCCCTCACTCTATAATCTTCTCAACCTCTAACCCCCTCACCCTCTAACCCCTCACCCTCTAACTCCCTCAATCTCTAACCCCCAAACCTCTAACACCCACCCTCTTACCCCAAACCACATATCCCAAACAAACCCAACACCAACCCCAACCCTAAATCTAAATCCTGACCCCTAAAACCTAACCCAAACCCTAATGACTAAACCCCAAAACCCTAAACCCCCAAAACTGTAAACCCCAAACTGCAACCCCTAACACCTAACCTGTAAATCCAAACTCTAACCTCAAACCCTAAACCTAAGCCTAACACCTAACCCCAACCGAAAAACCCTAACCCAAACCCTAACAACCCTAACCCTAACATCCCTAACCCCAAAACCCTAACCCCAACCCCTAAACCCAAACCCTAACAACCAGAACTCTAACAACCCTAACCCTAACATCCCGAACCTCAAACCCTAACCCTTTTTGTTAGCAGCTGTAGCACTTAACCACTAGCCACCAGGGTTTCCATGAGCAGTCACAGGAATAGACATATGCACACCCGTGTTCACTGAGATATTATTCACAGTAGCAAAAAGATGGAAACAACCTCAGTGCTCGTCCACAGAGGAATGGATAAACAAACTACGGTACATACACACAGTGGAACACTACACGACAATGAAGACCAATGATGAATCTCCGAAACATCTCACACCATGGATGAATCTGGAGCGCATCATGCTGACTAAGTCAATCACAAAACGACATATACACTAAGAGACCACTATCATAAAAACTCATGAAAACATTTACACACAGAAACAATCCTTGATGTTCACCAGGCAGACGGAGAGTGGGTAGAGAAAAGCTAACTAAACAATAACCAAAAAAAACAAACCCACCGCCGTCGAGTCGATTCCAGCTCATAGAGACCCTATAGGACAGATTAGAACTGCCCCATAGAGTTTCCAAGGAGCGCTTGGTGGATTCGAACTGCAGACCTTTGGTTAGCACTGGTGGGTCTTAACCACTATGCCATCAGGGTTTCCAACCAAACGACAGATATGTGGTAACTCTGGTGAAGGAAGAGACGGTACACAAGACTGGGAATCAACCTCAGCCTCACTCTAACCCTAACCATAACCCTAAACCACTTGTGCCCTAGCCTAGTAACCCCAGCCCTAACCCCAACCCCCAGCCACCTAAAACCTATACCCCTAAACCTAACTCCCAAACCTCTAACCCCCCAACCTGAACCCCTAACACCAAACCCTAACCCCTAATCCTCTAACCCTTCTGCATCTCTGGGCCTCTCGACTCTCCGTCTATTTTCTCCCTCCAAATCCTACTAACACTCAGCGGAATTTTGAAGTTTCAGCTGTGCTTTGCTTCTTGTTGTCTCCACCGGTCCCATCAAGGCACTGCATCATTTATTTGCTCTGCTTCACTATTGAGTTCCAAAACCATGGCTTAGAATCACCTGACACTGAACCTCAGCGATTCGGCGCAAGGCCGCGAGAGGGCGTGCGCACCGCCGGTTCTGTTCTGCCCACCAGACCCTCCGAGCATGGGAACCTCCTGGACCTAAGCCGGGACGACCTGGGTACCACTCCAGTGGCGACAGCAGAGGCTTTTCTTCCCGAGGGACCCAACGCCCCAGGGTGCTCTCTCAATACTCCCATTAATGCTATGATTATCCTAACCCACTCCTTCTGCGAGACCTAGTGGGTCCTCGACCAGGCCCAGCCTTCAGGACCCGCAGCCCCCTGCCGTGGTCATGTACAGGAACCTGCAGGGCCGCGCCCTCCCCGCCCAAGCTCTGCCCCTCCATACCCTGATGCCCTGCAGGCCTCTACTAGGTCCCCGCCCAGGGGAGAGTTGTCGCCCCGCACGGGGGGGGGGGGCCACGAGGAAACATTCGGAAACCACCCCCCAGGCACGAAGCCGACTACCCGTATTGAGACCGTGTGAGCAGGGCTGCCCCGCCGACTGGAGCCTGCAGGGCATCACTCACGTTTGTCAGCTTCTCACCGCCCTCGGGGCTCAGGGTCCCAGAGCAGCCAATCCCCCCCGGGGGGGGGGCGGTCCGTCCGCAGGGGCTGGAAGATCGGGTTGGTGCCCATGGCCGGAGCGCTTAAAAACCTAACAAACCCTCATAAACCGTCAGCTCCAGACCTTCAAATGTCAGCCCAAGAGACACCTAATCTCCAACCTAAAAAAAAAAACCACACCTGTTGCCATCGAATCAATTCTGACTCATAGCGACCCTATAGGACAGAGTAGAACTGCCCCACAGAGTTTCCAAGGAGCGCCTGGTGGATTCAAACTGCCAACCTTTTGGCTAGCAGCCTTAGCACTTAACCACTACGCCACCAGGGTAACCCACTGAACCCACTGCCACCAGGGTAGAGGCTCCAAATCCCACCAGTTTGAGGAACCCTCAAATCCCCTCAGCACCAGAGACCGCGTCCACAGCTACCGCTACACAGCGCCGCACAAACGTTTAAGTTAACGAACAACATGGGCGCTCAGGACCCCTTCCTGCTACCCCCACCCCGCCACCCAGAGGGGAGCGGGACCCGGCATCCACACTGTTAACAGACACTGAATCGCTGCTGCTTCCACAAGGAGTAGGATCCCCGCGCTGCTCCACAGATTCCCAGGACCCCTTCCTTTCCAGGTGGGGCCGGGGCCGCGCCGACGCCCCAGCCCCGAGAGTAGACCAGCCGGCGCGGGCGAGGGCGCGGGGTGCCTCAGCCTCCCAGGCACAGCGCCCAAAACAGTAAGGGGCAGCGGGGCCTTGGGCGGGGGATCGCTCTCTCCCCGCCCCTGGCACCCTACGGAGTCTGGTGGGGGTGGGACGACGAACGGGGGCGAGTGCCCCGTCCTCAGTCTGGAGTCTCACCCCCCTGGGCGAACTCTGGGCCTTGGTTTCCCCCCCTGGCAGAGGGAGCAGGTGGGGGGCGGGGGGGCAGGAGCCCATCACCCAGCTTGGCCCGCAAACCCGCCCCGGGCAGAGGAGGGACCTTGGCGCAGCCCTGGACACGGCCTTTCTCCCCAAGCCCTTCAAGCCCCCAGGCCCGAGGGCACTCCGCAGCCGGATCCCGCGGCTGGACCCCCCCTCCGCGCAAATCCATGGGGATGCAAATTTCGCGGACCAGCTGCGTCCCCCGGGCCAGAGGCTCCCTCTCGCAGCCCCTAGAGTGGCTGCGTCCGCCCGGCCCCGCGCCGCGTCCGCCCCAGGGGATCACTCGGGACGGGGTACGCCGGAGGGGGCGATGCCAGCTGCTAACCCAACGTCCGGACTCCCCAACCTCTGGAGCCCAGGGGATGCTGGCACTGGAAACCACCCTCCTGGCGCCTTCCCTCCACACCTTCGAGGGGCCGGGCTTGTTCAGTCTGGGAGCGGGTCCCTCCACCCACCTGCCGGAGTTTCCTACCTTTCAGAAACCACTGCACAGAAAACAGCACGAACACCGTCCGCTCTAAGGCGCGCCATCCGGCCCGGGCCCCTCACCACCCGTCCGGGCGCTTCCGGGAGTAACTGGCTGGACGGCGAGGAACATGGCTGCCGGCCCCGCCCAGCGGCCCGGGTGTGGGGCGGGCGTGGGGGGGTTGGGCCTCCAGAGGGGAGAGTGGGGTCTAGAAGCAAGGACAAGGCCAAGGTGTGCGGGGTGAGGAGACGGGAGACGTCAGGAGAGGGCCCCCTCGCGTGCAGAGTTAAGTATTGGAGGTGCAACGGTTAAGTGCTTGGCTAACTGAAAGGTGGGCCGTTGGAACCCACCAGCTCAGGGGTTGAAAAGATCTGGAGATGGGCTCCCATAAAGATTCTAACCAAACAAAATCCAAACCAGTTGCTATTGAATCAATTCCGACTCATAGTGACCCTACAGGGCAGAGTAGAACTGCCCCATAGGGTTTCTAAGACTATAAGTCTTTACAGAAGCAGACTGCCATGTCTTTCTGCAAATAACCAACTGGTGGATTTGAACTGTCCACCCTTTGGTTAGCAGCCGAGCTCTTAACCATGGTGCCACCAGGGCTGCGCCATAAAGACTGCAACCTAGGAAACCTTGTGAGGCAGTTCTAAGTTGTCATACAGGGTTGATATGAGTCAGAATCTCTTGATGGCACACAACCATGATTGTACTAAGAAAAATTCCTCCAAGCATCTGCCTACATGACCCCTGAAGCACATATGCATGCACGCTATCAAAGCAGTGCGGCCAAAGACAGGAAATTGGGATAGAGACATTATAGACTGCACACTGAAAAGTGATTTCTGAGGGGCGTGCAGCTCAAGCGGAGGAGGTAGCATACAACTAAATGCCCTTCTACTTCTATTGTTCAATGGTCTTGAGAAAGAATGTGTCCCAGGAATTAACTGTAGCCCAGGAGAACTTGAAGACAGCAAATACAGAGGACCGGTCAGGATGCTTCTGCAGTGGTCAGGGTGAGCAGTGATGGTGGTAGTGCAGGTGGGAACAGTGGGCAGGCTTGAGGTGTACTTTGGAGCTTGAGCTGCCAAGAATTGCTGGTCAATCAGACGTATGGGATGAGGGGAATGGAGAATCAAAGGAGACTTCTAGAATTCAGGCTACCATGAGCGCATGGTCACCAGAGCCATTCTCTACCATGTGGAAAACCATGGAGGAACAAACTTGAGAAAATAACCAAAAGATTTTTTTCTGGACATGTTAGATTTGGATGTCTGAGGTCATCCAAGTGTGGAGAACAGTTCCCAGCTGTGGCTACCACTCTGAGGTAGAGTAGTTTTCTGGGTTCTAAGAATTTGAAGATCATCAGCCTATAGCTGATTTGAAAGCCACTGGTGGTGCAGTGGTTATGCATTTGGCTGCTACCAAAAGGTCTGCAGTTTGAATCTACCAGTCGCTCCTTGGAAACCCTGTGGGGAAGCTCTACTCTGTCCTATAGGGTCCCTATGAGTGAGAATCCACTCAATAGCGACTTTTTTTTTGTTTTGTTTTAATACTAAGCTCAGAAAAGTTGTGTGTCAGGATTGTATTTTTTCACAATACTTATTCAAGCAGTTCGAATCTACCAGCCACTCCTTGGAAACCCTATGGGTCAATTCTACTCTGTCCTTTAGGGTCGCTGTGAGATAGAATTGACCCAACAGCAATGGACTTAGAACTTGGACTTAGAGGAGCCCTTTCTTTGTCAAAGCTGAAAGTTTTACTTCATACTTTTTAAAAACTGCCATGTCTCATGTTACGTGGCTACCCTTACAGGAGCATTTTTGGTGCTAACTTGACTTGTCCTTGGTGAAGGGCTCTGTATTCATTTTCTAGGGCTGCCATAGTAAATTACCAAAAACTCAGTGTCTTTAAAAAAACATATAATCCATACAGTCCAAGAAGCTGGACTCTATGAAGAAGAAGGGGCACCATGATTGGAGGAAGACTCATTAACAGCCTAGACATGCAGATGACACAACCTTGCTTACTGAAAGTGAAGAGGACTTGAAGCACTTACTGATGAGGATCAAAGACTTCAGCCTTCAGTATGGATTACACTTCAACATAAAGAAAACAAAAATCCTCACAACTGGAACAATAAAAAAATCACAATAAACAGAGAAAATACTGAAGTCGCCAAGGATTTCATTTTACTTGGATCCACAATCAACACCCATGGAAGCAGACTTCGAGAAATCAAATGACATATTTTATTGGGCAAATCTGCTACAAAAGACCTCTTTAAAGTGTTAAAAATCGAAGATGTCACTTTGAGGACTAAGGTGTGCCTGAACCAAGCCATGATATTTTCAGTCGCCTCATGTGCAGCTAAAGCTGGACAATGAATAAGGGAGACAAAAGAACTGAAACTTGAATTATGTTGTTGGTGAAGAATAATGAATATACCATGGACTGCTAGAAGAATGAACACACCTGTCTTGGAAGAAGTACAGCCAGAATGCTCCTTAGAAAGGTGGGTGGCAAGACTTGGTCTCACGTCCTCTGGACATATTATCAGGAGGAATCAGTCCCTGGAAAAAGACATCGTGCTTGGTAAAGTAGAGGGTCAGTGAAAAAGACAAAGATCCTCAGTGAGACAGATTGAGACAGTGGCTGCACCAGTGGGCTCAGACATAGCAATGAGAAAGGCCCAGGGCTGGGCACTGTTCCATTCTGTTGTACACAGGGTCACTATGTGTTGGAACTGACTCAACAGCACCTAACAACAACATCATAAACTCACTAGATCTCCTGGGGATAGAATGTCATATTCACTGTGGAGTAGATAGTTTGTCTGTTTGTTTACCATATTTACTAATACTATGATTTACATTTGATAACTTCCACAATCAGTTGGATCGCTTTTCTTTGGAATGGACACAAACATGCATCTCTTGCAGTCTGTTGGCCAGGTACCTAGCTTCCAAATTTCTTTGCATAGTGGAGTGGGCATGTACAGGGCTGCATCTGTTTGTTGAAACAACTCAGTGGGTATTCTGTCAGCTCCTGGAGCCTTGTTTTTCGCCAGTGCCTTCAGTGTAGCTTGGACTTCTTGCTTCACTACTACCAGTTCTTCATCATATGCCACCTCATGAAGCAACTGAGAGTCGACCATTTCTTTTGGTACTGTGACTCTGTGTATTCTTTGCATCTTTTGTGTGTGTGTGCTTTAAGTGAAACTTTACAAATCAAGTCAATCTCTCATACAAAAATTTGTATACAGCTTGCTATGTGCTCCTAGTTCCTCTCCCACTAATGAGACAGCACACTCCTTCTCTCAGCCCTGAATTCCCTGTGTCCATTCAGCCACTTTCTGTCCCTCTCTTCCTTCTCATCTCCCCTCCAAACGGGAGCTGCCCACATAGTCTTATGTGTCCACTTGAGACCAGAAGGTCACTCCTCACCACTATCATATTCTATCCTATAATCCAGTCCAATCCCTGTCTGAAGAGTTGGCTTTGGGAATGGTTCCAGTCTTGGGCCAACAGAAGGTCTGGGGACCGTGACCTCCAGGGTTCCTCTAGTCTCAGTCAGATCATTAAGTCTGATTTTTTTATGAGACTTTGAGGTCTGCATCTCACTGTTCTCGTGCTCCGTCAGGGATGCTCTGTTTCGTTCCCTGTCGGGGCAGTCTTCGGTTGTAGACGGGCACCATCTAGTTCTTCCGGTCTCAGGCTGATGTAGTCTTGGATTTATGTGGCCATTTCTGTCTTTTGGACCCATAATTACCTTGTATCTTTGGTGTTCTTCATTCTCCTTTGCTCCAGGTAGGTTGAGACCAATGGATGCATCTTAGATGGCCGCTTGATAGTGTTTTTAAGACTGCAGACGCCACTCACCAAAGTGGGATGCAGAATGTTTTCTTAATAGATTTTATTATGCCAATTGACCTAGATGTCCCCTGAAAACATGGTCCCCCAACTGCTGCCCCTGCTACTCTGGCCTTCGGAGCATTTGGTTTATTCAGGAAACTGCTTTTGATTTAGTCCAGTTACGCTGACCTCTCCTTTATTGTATGTTGTCTTTCGCTTCACCTAAAATAGTTCTTGTCTACTATCTAGATTTGCAAATATCCTTGTCCCTCCCTTTCTCCCCACCCTCATAACCATCAAAGAATATTTTCTTCTCTGTTTAAACTATTTCTTGAGTTCTTATAATAGTGGTCTCATACAATATTTGTCCTTTTGCAACTGACTAATTTCACTCAGCATAATGCCCTCCAGATTCCTCCAAGCTATGAAATATTTCACGGATTCATCATTGTTCTTGATCTGTGTGAAGTATTCCATCGTGTGAATGTACCACAATTTATTTATCCATTCATCTGTTGATGGGCACCTTGGTTACTTCCATCTTTCTGCTATTGTAAACAGTGCGGCAATGAACATGGTTTTGCATATATCTGTTCGTATAAAGGCTCTTATTTCTCTAAGATATATTCCAAGGAGTGGGATTGCCATATCCTATGGTAGTTCTATTTCTGCCTTTTTAAGGAAGTGCCAGATTGATTTTCAAAGTGGCTGCACCATTTTAAATTCCCACCAGCAGTGAATAAGTGTTCCAGTCTCTCTACAACCTCTCCAACATTTATTATTTTGTGATTTGGGATTAATGGCAGCCTTGTTGGAGTGAGATGGTATCTCATTGTAGTTTTGATTTACATTTCTCTAATGGCTAATGATTGTGAGCATTTCCTCATGTATCTGTTACCTGCCTGAATGTCTTCTTCGTTGAAGTGCCTATTCCTATCCTTTGCCCATTTTTTAAATGGATTATTTGTCTTTTTGTTATTGAGTTTTTGCAATATCATGTAGATTTTAGAGTTCAGATGCTGATCAGAAATGTTATAGCTAAAAACTGTTTCCCAGTCTGTCGGTAATCAGTTTACTCTCCTGGTGAAGACTTTGGATGAGCATAAGTGTTTGATTTTTAGGAGTTATCTAATTTCTCTTTGGGTACTTGTACATTGTTAGTAATGTTTTTGTTACAATCCCACCCTAATCCTCTTTAACATAAAATTACAATCACAAAATGGAGGACAGCTACAGAACACTGGGAATCATGGCCTCACCAACTTGATACACACATTTTTCGAGGGGGACATAATACAATCCATGACATCCACCTTTTAGTATATTTTGGGGACTGGCTCTTTTAGTCAGAAACAGGTTGAATAAAAGTGCTTCCTTACCAGCAGTTTCCCAGCAGTGTTGGTGACGGATCCCCAGTTGGATACACACAATCACACTGACTGCATTTGCGGTGCCTCAGCAAGTCCCACTTGCCTTCATAACACTGATCTCTAGAACAAAACACAGCTCTGTAAGCAAGTCAATTAAAAATAAAGGCATTGGCTATTGAACATCACTAAAGACATAAGTGCATATTGGTTCTGTGTTGGTTGCCGGAATCTAATTCTCTTGATTAATTCATATTTTTTGTAGATATTTTTCTTGCTCCATATACCCAGAGCTCTGTGTACATATAACGAACATTCTACACGTAGGTTTCTCACAAATATTACCCAATATCATTCATTTTTTTGACCATTCACTCAATGTTCAAGAATAAATTGAAGTATAGGAAATATTCTTACGGTTATTTAACTCTAAGGATGAAGAAATTGCATAGTGGGTCTTGGCTCCCTTTAGAAATTCTCTACCTGATGCAGTTCCACACAGCAACACGGACCTTCATCTCAGCACAGGAAGAAAGACAGACAGCTTTGTCTCAATATTTGCCACTGCTCTTCACCTTCTACTAAGGTAAAAATTCTTCAGCCTGCCAAGAGCATTGTTCAAGAATTGGCTCCAAATCTCTCCTTGAAAAGTACAGTGAAAAATCTTATAAAAATGTTAAGTTTTATTATTAGGCAAACCACTATTTCATCAAATCATCGTCTCTATATAAATTTTTCACCACTATGTTTTTTTTTTTATGTGGCTTAAGACAACAATCAGGTGTGTAATAATGTGTATATCATTACATTTCAAATTATAAAGTGATGTTCCAATGGTTTAAAGAGTTGGAGGGACTATTGTGGCTACAGAATACTGAATCAAAAAATATTTTGACATGAAAGTTTCAACAACAAATATGTTCCATAACTATAGGTGTACTTGTAGGTAAATGTTTAATGTAATAATTCGGATGGTTAAAAAAGACAAAAACAAATAAAAACACATTAAACAGCAGAATAAGTCAATAGATACCTATTGTCATGACAGATACAAACAGAAAACAAAGAATAAAAAATAAGTGCAGCAGAGGTTACCAGCGTTATGTAAAAGAGAGGAGCATCTTGACACGGAAATAAAATAGCTAGATGCTTCAAAATGTGCATCCAGCAGCTTTTCCCTTTAGCAGGTGTTGCAATTTCTGATTTATTGGAATTAAACTAGTTGTCCATGTCATTCAAGTATTATTTTAATGCAATAAATCATTTTACAAGTCCCATGCTGTAGAAAAAATGCTTAAATCATTACATAAACATAGCTTTGCTCACAACTCTTCCCATTCTGAATGCTTTACCACTTCCTAAATAGCTGTGAAAATCTTCACAGTGCTGTAAACCCAAGTTCTAGTCCCACCACCATTTTATGTGATACTGATCACTGTGTGTCCCTGTGAAGTCTTTTTTTTTTTTTTTAACATCGTATATATATATATTTTTTTTATAGCACTATGGTCACTATTGTCGACTCAACATGTTTACTGCCTTATTGCGCTCTTTACCTGTTGTTGAAGCCTTGTTATTTACTTTTAAATGTCTTTCTTATTTCTCTACCTTAACACTTAAAACAGTGTTTCATTTTATTTGCTGTTGTTTTTTTCTTTTATTATATTCTTGTCCACTCAGAGTTCAGGCATGATTAAAAAGTAATTACATTTTTGTGGAGACAGAATGGGATTTAGAATCAAGTTTCAATTACCTGGGTTTTACTTCCTTCATTGACTAGCTGTATATCGGCAATACTTACTGACTATAAAACTTAATTTCAACATTTGTAAAACAGGTTACAATCTATCTATGCTTTTTTTAGATATATACATTTCTTTTTAATTTCAAAATATAAATTCACCAAAAATGATGTTAACATTTAGATTTTACTTGTGTTAAAAAAAACTAAACCAAACCTGTTGTCATCAAGTTGATTCCAACTCATACCGACTCTGTAGGACAGAGGAGAGCTGCCCCATAAGGGCTTCCAAGGAGTGGCTGGTGGATTTGAACTGTAGGCCTTTTGGTTAGCAGCCAGGTTGGAATCCGCTACATCACCAGGATTCCTTTCTTGTAATAAGTCAGATAAATTGATAAGCTTATATTCCAGCTATGTATTTAGTGCATGAAATATGTCAAAGAGAATTATGTAATGTTTAAAATTTTAAATGTGAATTGATCAAAAATTATAATAAATTCCAAATAAGTAAGATAAAGTGATTAGCTCCAGTTCTCAGTAGGGGTTTAAATGCCTTTGAGACCAGTTGGTGCTCCTGTTTTCACCCATTCTCAATGGCACAAACTCAGCATCAGTCTCTGAATAGTGATTATGATACTAACACAGTAGACAGTCAGGAGTGGTTGGGCTACTATTTTCACATGTTTTGCTGGCTAATAGATTTAAATTATCTTTACTGTCTAATATTTCTTATCTTTTACTTTTGGAGAACGAAGTCAATTGTTCATGTCGTATTATGTATGGTACAGCCCAGAGTGTTTGTAGTGTTCAATACTTTAAATTTCTCACCACTTTCATCATTACTTTTTTGTATAGGAAACTCAGGAATCAAATAGGTATTTTATACTGTCCAGCAATGCTTACATTGTAAGTATAAAGTGGGAGCCATTATAACGTTAAGGGAAATATCATTGATACAATGTTGGCTTTTTAATTACGCAGATTTGTATTTGTAATCCCACTCTGCCCTTAATTGGCTGATGACTTTAAGTATGCTTCTTTACTTTCCGTAGCCTTGATTTACTCTCCCACAAAATGGGATGATGACCCTCATCTGGAAAGAATATACATATATATATATACACACATATATATATGTGTGTATATATATATATATATATACATACGTATGAAACTTACTTCTGACAATGGATGAAACAAAGCCAATACTAACAAATATTGCTATTTCTTCTACCTGCCTTCTTTACTCACTCCAAGCTTCTAGACAGTTTGCTCAGATACGTTTCCTTCCTTCCCGTCTTCTTTCTTTCTATGCTACCTCTTTTTGTTTCCCTTTCAGTTTCATTGTGAATTCACAAACGCTAGGTTGAATTTCAGTGTTTATATGCTATTGGGGGTATGCATCTAAGTAAGCAATTTACCTTCCTGAAATTAAAATATAGATAATTCCTGCACTGCCTGCCTCACATGGCATGCGAAAGTTATTTAAAATAGTAAGAAAATATAAATATGTTACTTATTATCTATTGAATCCATACATCAGGCTAGATAATTTAACTGTCATGTTGAAGTGATAAATTTATAAATATAGATATTAATATTTTGTTATTAATGTAAGAAGAGTAAGTTAGAAACCTAATATGAAGAGCAGGTGAGGATTTCAAAAGGATTGGTTCTCAGAAGGGTAGGACTAGAACAGTAATAATCAAACAAAATGTAAAATATGTTCATAGCAGGAACATACAGAAGGTTGCTTCTACAATGGTGTTTAAAATAGAATAATGTATATTTGATTAGACAATCATTTATGGGAATAAAAAGATTAAGAAAATTTATCCTTACCTGCAAAATCTTAGAACCAAAAAACCAAACCGAACCCAGTGCCGTCGAGGTGATTCCTACTCATGGCGACTCTAAAGGACAGAGTAGAACTGCCCCATAGAGTTTCCAAGGAGCGCCTGGCAGATTCAAACTGCTGACCCTTTGGTTAGCAGCCATAGCACTTAACCACTGTGTCACCAGAGTTTCCACAAAATCTTAGAAGCAACAACATATTCATCATATTTCATCCAGAACATTCCGGATGTCCTGCAGTCATGCATTTGAACTCATTTGTGCAGAAACATTCATTTTTATAGCTACTTACCTTCCTGGTGGTTACATCATTGGCTCCTAAAGACCAGAAAAAGAACCAAATGCAATTTGGCTGTCTTGACTGGGTCCCAAAGAAGACTCTTAAAGTTAAACAAATGAACAGAAATATCTTAAACAAGCAATATCTTCTAGGTGCAACTGCTTGTGTGTGGCACGAGGAAAATAAACACTAATCAAGGTAACTTAATTCTCAGTGAAATGAAACCTCATATGGAAACATGGGAATTTTACTCTTCCTTGATAATTACATCATCTAGAATCATCTCATGTGAGATTTTTATCATAAAGAAAGGGTTCATGGAAAGGAGATGCCTGACTGGAGCCAGCTGTGGATTATTCTTAATTGCCTCTCCACTCTCAGGGCTTAATATGACTCAAGTACAGCATGAGAAAATGGAATATGTTTACAAATGTCAACACAACTATTTGTAAAATAATTCTATATTTATTAAATCTTTTTGTGAGAAATGAAGTGGCTCTAATCAGACTTAAATAAATGGGTTGACTAATTTTTTTTTTGTTAATATTTGAATGTACCATGCAACTAGGTTGATGGAAGTTGTATATAAAAGTTATCCAAATCACTCAGTAGGATGATTTCGAAGAATCTGAAAAAAGTTAGGAAAATAAATTTGAAATACTGTGGCACTATGAGTCAACCAGAATTACAGAGCGTTCAGTAAATTGGAGTAAAAAAGAACTGAAGGTATCATTTTCAAATTGATTGTTGTTAGGTGCCATCAAGTCTGTTCTGACTCATAGCCAACCTATGTATCACAGGACAAAACACTGCCTGGTCCTGTACCATTCTTAAAATCGTTACTGTCCTGGAGCCCATTGTCGCACCCACTGTGTCAATCTCTCTCTTTGAGGGTCTTCCTTTTTTTCCACTGATCCTGTACTTTACCATGCATGATGTCCTTCTCCAGGAGCTGATCTTTCCTGACAACATGTCCAAAGTATGTAAGACACAGTCTCGCCATCCTTGCTTCTAAGGAGCATTCTGGTTGTACTTCTTCCAAGACAGATTTGTTCCTTCTCTTGGCAGTGCATTCAATATTCTTTGCCAACGCCACAATTCAAAGGCGTCAATTCTTTTTTGGTCTTCCTTATTCATTGTCCAGTTTTCACATGCATATTGGGCGATTGAAAACACAATGCCTTGGGTCAGGCACACCTTAGTCTTCAAGGTGACGTAGTTGCTTTTCAACACTTTAAAGAAGTCCTTTGCAGCAGATTTGCCCAATGCAATGTGTCTTTTGATTTCTTTCTTTTTTTTTTTTTAATTTTTGTTGTGCTTTAAGCAAAAGTTTACAAATCAAGTCAGTCTCTCACACAAAAACTTATATACACCTTGTTACATACTCCCAATTGCTCTTCCCCGAATGAGACAGCCTACTCCCTCCCTCCACTCTCTCTTTTCATGTCCATTCCTCCAGCTTCTAACCCTCTCTACCCTCTCCTCTTCCCTCCAGACAGGAGATGCCAACACAGTCTCAAGTGTCCACCTGATCCAAGAAGCTCACTCCTCACCAGCATCCCTCTCCAACCTATTGTCCAGTCTAATCCCTGTCTGAAGAGTTGGTTCTTGTCCTGGGCCAACAGAAAGTCTGGGGGCCATGACCACCAGGGTCCTTCTAGTCTCAGTCAGACCATTAAGTCTGGTCTTTTTACGAGAATTTGGAGTCTGCATCCCACTGCTCTCCTGCTCCCTCAGGGGTTCTCTGTGTTCCCTGTCAGGGCAGTCATCAGTTGTAGCTGGGCACCATCTAGTTCTTCTGGTCTCAGGCTGATGTAGTCTCTGGTTTATGTGGCCCTTTCTGTCTCTTGGGCTCTTAATGACCTTGTGTCCTTGGTGTTCTACATTCTCCTTTGATCCAGGTGGACTGAGACCAGTTGATGCATCTTAGATGGCCGCTTGCTAGGGCCGAAGACTCCAGATGCCAATCTCCAAAGTGGGATGCAGAATGCTTTCTTAATAGATTTTATAATGCCAATTGACTTAGATTTCCCTTGAAACCATGGTCCCCAAACCCCTGCCCCGGCTACTCTGGCTTTCGAAGCGTTCAGTTTATTCAGGAAACTTCTTTGCTTTTGGTTTAGTCCAGTTGTGCTGACCTCCCCTGTATTGTGTGTTGTCTTTCCCATCACCTAAAGTAGTTCTTATCTACTACCTAATTAGTGAATATCCCTCTCCTTCCCTCCCTCCCATCTCTCTTAACCATCAAAGAATATTTTCTTCTCTGTTTAAACTATTTCTTAGTTCTTATAGTAGTGGTCTTATACAATACTTATTCTGTTGTAACTAATTTCACTCAACATAATGCCTTCCAGGTTCCTCCATGTTATGAAATGTTTCACAGATTCATCACTGTTCTTTATCAATGCGCAGTATTCTGTCATGTGAATATACCATAGTTTATTTATTCATTCATTCATTGATGGGCACCTTGGTTGCTTCCATCTTTTTGCTATTCTAAACAGTGCTGCAATGAACATAAGGGTGCATATATCTGTTCCTGTAAAAGTTCTTATTTCTCTAGGATATATTCCAAGGAGTGGGATTGCTGGATCTTATGGTAGTTCTATTTGTAGCTTTTTAAGGAAACGCCAAATTGATTTCAAAAGTGGTTGTACCATTTTACATTCCCACCAACCGTGTGTAAGTGTTCCAATCTCTCCACAACTTCCCCAACATTTCTTGTTTTGTGTTTTTTGGATTAATGCCAGCCTTGTTGGAGTGAGATGAAATGTCATTGTAGTTTTGATCTGCATTTCTCTAATGGCTAACGACCATGAATATTTCCTCATGTATCTGTTAGCTACCTGAATGTCTTCTTTAGTGAGGTGTCTGTTCATATCTTTTGACAATTTTTTAATTGTGTTATTTGTCTTTTTGTAGTTGAATTTTTGCAGTATCATGTAGATTCTAGGGCTCAGGCACTGATTGGAAATGTCATACCTAAAAACTTTTCCTCAGTCTGGGTAATCTTTTAACTCTTTTGGTGAAGTCTTTGGATGAGCATAGGTGTTTGATTTTTAGGAGCTCCCAGTTACCTGGTTTTTCTTCTGCATTATTAATAATGTTTCATATACTCTTTATGCCATGTATTAGGGCTCCGAACAGTGTCCCTATTTTTTCTTCCATGATCTTTATCATTTTAGATTTTATATTTAGGTCTTTGATCCATTTTGAGTTTGTTTTTGTGCATGGGGTGAGGTATGGGTCTTGTTTGATTTTTTTTGCAGATGGATATCCAGTTATGCCAGCATCATTTGTTAAAAAAAAAAAACTGTCTTTTCCCTATTTAACTGTTCTGGTGCCTTAGTCAAATATCAACTGCTCATATGTGGATGGATTTATGTCTGGATTCTCAAATCTGTTCCAGTGGTCTATGAATCTGTTATTGTAGGAGTACCAGGCTGTTTTGACTACTGTGGCAGTATAATATGTTCTAAAATCAGGTAGAGTGAGGCCTCCCACTTTATTCTTCTTTTCCAGTAATGCTTTACTTATCATTAAAAAATGTCATTGGACTCATTAGACATGGATTGGACTGGACAATGGATTGGAGAGAGAGATGATGAGGAGTGAGCTACTTGTATCAGGTGGACACCTGAGACTATGTTGGCATCTCCTGTTTGGAGGGAAGATGGGACGGTTAGAAGCTTACAAAATGGTCACCAAAAAAGAGACTGGAAGGAGGGAGCGGGCTGTCTCATTGTGTAGTAAGGCGTGTATTATAAGTTTATATGTGAGAGACTGACTTGATTTGTAAACTTTCACTTAAAGCACAATACAAATTATTTTTAAAAAGTTGGAATTTGGCTCGGAATTGCATTAAATCTATAGATTGCCTTTGGTAGAATAGACATTTTTATAATGTTAAGTCTTCCTATCCATGAGCAACGTATGTTTTTCCACATAGGTAGGTCTCTTTTGGTTTCTTGCAGTAGTGTCTTCTAGTTTTCTATGTTTAGGTATTTTACATCTCTGGTAAGATGTATTCCTAAGTATTTTATCTTCTTCGGGGCTATTGTAAATGGCATTGATTTGGTGATTTCCTCTTCGATGTTCTTTTTGTTGGTGTAGAGGAATCCAACTGATTTTTGTATGTTTGTCTTGTATCCTGATACTCTGCTGAACTCTTCTATTAGTTTCAGTAGTTTTCTGGAGGATTCCTTAGGGTTTTCTGTGTATAAGATCATGTCATCTGCAAATAGAGATACTTTTACTTTTTCCTTGCCAATCTGGATGCCCTTTATGTCTTTATTTAGCCTAATTGCTATGCATAGGACCTCCAGCACAGTGTTCAATAAGAGTGGTGATAAAGGGCATCCTTGTCTGGTTCCCTATCTCAAGGGGAATACTTTCAGGCTCTCTCCATTTAGGATGATGTTGGCTGTCGGTTTTGTATCAATGCCCTTTATTATGTTGAGGAATTTTCCTTGTATTCCTATTTTGCTGAGAGTTTTTGTCATGAATGGTGTTGAACTTTGTCAAATGCCTTTTCTGCATCAATTGATGAAATCATGTGATTCTTGTCTTTTGTTTTATTTATATGATGGATTACATTAATGGTTTTTCTAATGTTGAAACATTCCTGTATACGTGGTATGAATCCCACTTGGTCATGGTGAATTATTTTTTTTTGATATGTTGTTGAACTCTATTGGCTAGAGTTTTGTTGAGGATTTTGGCATCTAAGTTCATGAGGGATATAGGTCTGTAATTTTTTGTGTGTGTGTGATGTCTTTATGTGGTTTTGGTATCAGGGATATGGTGGCTTCATAGAATGAGTTTGGGAGTATTCTGTCCTTTTCTGTTCTCTGAAATACCTGTAGTAGTAGTGGTGTTATCCCTTCTCTGAAAGTTTGGTAGAACTCTTCAGTGAAACTCTCCGGGCCAGAGCTTTTTTGGGGGGGGGACAGTTTTTTGATTACCCTTTTCGCTTCGTCTTTTGTTATGGCTCTATTTAGTTGTACTACCTCTGTTTGTGTTAGTTTAAGTAGGTAATGTGTTTCTAGGAATTCATCCATTTCTTCTAGGTTTTCAAATTGTTAGAGTACAATTTTTCAGAGTAATCTGATATGATTCTTTTAATTTCAGTTGGGTGTGTTGTAATATCGCCCATCTCATTTCTTATTCGGGTTATTTGCTTCCTCTCCTGTTTTTCTTTTGTCAGTTTGGCCAGTAGTTTATCAATTTTGTTGATTTTTTTCAAAAAAACTAGCTTTTGGTCTTATTAATTCTTTCAATTGTTTTTCTGTTTTCTATTTCATTTAGTTCTGCTCTAATTTTTATTATTTGTTTTCTTCTAGTGTCTGTGAGTTTTTTTTTGTTGCTCTGTTTCTATTTCTTCAAGTTGTAGAGATAATTCTTTCATTTTGGCCATTTTTTCTTTTTGTATGTGTGCATTTATTGATATAAATTGGCCTCTGAGCACCGCTTTTGCTGTGTCCCAAGGGTTCTGTTAGGAAGTGTTTTCATCTTATTGGATTCTATGAATTTCTTTATTCCATCCTTATTTTTTTTTTTAATGTCTTCTATAATCCAATCTTTTTTGAGCAGGGTATTGTTTAGTTAGTGTTTGATTTCTTTTTCCTGCTTTTCCTGTTATTGATTTCCACTTTTATGGCCTTCTGGTCAGAGAAAATGCTTTGTAATATTTCAGTGTTTTGGATTCTGCTAAGGCTTGCTTTATGACCTAATATGTGGTCTATTCTATAGAATGTTCCATGTGCACTAGAAAAGAAAGTTTAGTTGGTTGCTGTTGGGTGGAGTGTTCTGTATATGTCTATGAGGTCATGTTAGTTGATTGTGGCATTTAGATCTTCCGCGTCTTTACTGAGCTTCTTTCTGGATATCCTGTTCTTCAGCGAAAGTGGTGTGTTGAAGTATCCCAGTATTATTGTGGAGCTATCTATCTCACTATTCAATGCTGATAGAGTTTGTTTTATGTATCTTGCAGCCCTGTCATTGGGTGTGTAAATATTTAATATGGTTATAGCTTCTTGGTGTATTGTCCCTTTAATCATTATATAGTGTCCTTCCTTATCTTTTCTGATGGATTTAACTTTAAAGCCTATTTTGTCAGAAATTAATATTGCTACTCCTGCTCTTTTTTGCTTATTGTTTGCTTGATATATTTTTTTCCATCCTTTGAGTTTTAGTTTGTGTCTCTAAGTCTAAGGTGTGTCTCTTGTAGGCAGCATATAGACAGATCGTGTTTCTTTATCCAGTCTGAGACTCTCTGACTCTTTATTGGTGCATTTAGTCCATTTACATTCAGAGTAATTATGGATAGGTGTGAATTTAGTGCTATCGTTTTGATGTCTTTTTTTGTGTATTGACAGTTTCTTTTTCTCACTTGATTTTATGTGCTGAGTAGATTTTCTTTATATATTGTCCTTTCCTCATATCTGTTGTTGTTGATTTTGTTTCTGCTGAGTCTCTATTTTTTTTTTTTTAATGAGTAGGGTAGCTTGTCTCCTTTGTGGTTACCTTATTATTTACCCCTAATTTTCTAAATTTAAATGTAACTTTTATTTCTTTGTATTGCCGTATTTTCCACTCCATATGGAAGGTGTATGATAACATTTCTTACTCCCTCTTTATTATTCTAATGTTGTCTTCTTTTCTATGATAACATTGCTGTTACCCTGTTTTGAGGGTTTTTTTTTTTTTTAATAATCTTGCTTTGTTTTTTTGGATTTCCCTATCTGGGTTGACTTCTGGTTGCTCTGCCCAGTGTTCTAGTCTTGGGTTGATACCTGATATTATCGATTTTCTAGCCAAAGAACTCCCTTTAGTGTTTCTTGTAGTTTTGCGTTGGTTTTTATGAATTCTCTAAACTTCTGTTTACCTGGAAATGTCTTAATTTCACCTTTATAATTGAGAGACATTTTTGCTGGATATATGATTCTTGGCTGGCAATTTTTTCCTTCAACTTTTTATATGTCATCCCATTGCCTTCTTGCCTGTGTGGTTTCTGCCTAGTAGTCCAAGCTTATTCTTATTGGCTCTCCTTTCTAGGTGACTTTTCCTTTATCCCTAGCTGCTCTTAAAATTCTTTCTTTATCTTTGGTTTTGGCAAGTTCAAGTATAATCTGTCTTAGAGACTTTCTTTTGACATCTGCCTCATGTTCAGTTAGATGAGTATCTTGGATAGATATCTTCTCCTCTTTCATGATATCAAGGAAGTTTTCTGCTAAAAAATCTTCAACAATTTTCTCTGTATTTTGTGTTATCCCTCCCTGTTCTGATACTCCAATCATTCGTAGGTTATTTCCCTTGATACAGTCTGCCATGATTCTTAAGCTTTCTTCATTTTTTAAAAATTCTTTTATCTGATTTTTCTTCAAACATATGACTGCCAAGTGCTTTATCTTCAAGTTCAGAAATTCTGCCTTCCATTTGCTCAAATCTGCTTCTCTGGCTTTCTATTGAGTTGTCTATTTCTTTATTTTTATTGTTAATTTTCTGAATTTCTGATTGCTGTCTGTCTATGGATTTTTCCAGCTTATGAAATTTTTCATTATGTTCCTGAATAATCTTTTTAATTTTTTCAATTGCTTTATCTGTATGTTCCTTGGCTTGTTCTGCACATTGCCTTATTTCCTTCTTGATGTCTTGAAAGGTTCTGCATATTAATGTTTTGTTTTCTGCCTCTGGTAATTCCAGGAATGCACTTTCATCTAGAAGATCCCTTGATTCTTTGTTTTGAGAGTTTGTTGAGGTAATTATGGTCTGTTTCTTTATGTGACTTGAAATTGACTGTTTTTTTTGAGCCATCTATAAGTTATTGCATTAGTTTATTTTATGTTTGCTTACTGTGTCATAGCTTCTTGCTTTGTTTTGTTTTGATATGCCCGGATGATTGCTTGAGTGAGCTAACTTGATTATTTTCACTTTTGGAGCTCAGATGTCCTCTCACCAGATGGTTAGAGCTGTTATCAGGTAGATCAGTCTAGGAGTGCATTCAGTTTTCTTGTATGAATTCAGCTCAGGTGTCTAGGTAGCTGATCATCAAGTGTGTGGTGCAGGCTGTGTCCCACACCCTTAGAGGGGCAGGGGTGATTGGTGCAGGTACCTGTATCTGGTTGTAGCAGATGGTCATACTCTGAACAAGGCAGGGGGCTGAGAATCATCCCCCAAGTGTCTCTGAGGAAAGTGTGCCCCTATTCCCTAGAGTGTACAGTTGGGTGGGTTCTTCAGACGGACCACGGGCACCCAATATTTTTGGTTGTAAGGACTGAGAAGTACCAGTTATCCTCGGACCCCTTTTGTGGGTGGCTGGGTGACCTGAGTGGAGCCATCTGTCTTTAGGCCCCTGATATGGGTAGGTGAGGACCCTGTTTAATAGGCAAAGCAATGTCAAACATCAAACACCCACCTCTCCACCACACAGCTGAAAGAGTTGGTGTTTGCCAACAGGGGCCTATTCTCCTGAAATAGGCCCAGACAGGTCCATGCAGAGGGGAAAGGTTGTCAAAGTCCACAGACCGTTTATGTCTGATCAGGAGCTGCTTCTGTCCTGAGCTTCCCCAGTTAATGGAGCTGGTAAATTATGTTTTTCCCCAATTGCAAATTTATTCCTTCTCAAAGCCCATGAGGATAGGTCTAGGCTCTCAACAGGACCTATCTCAGGCCCAGGGAAGTCAGCCACTGAAGCCATCTTGGGAGTAGGGGGGGCAGGGGGGCAGAGTGGGGGGTGCAGTGAAATATATGCAGGTAATTAGCTTTTGCTGAGAGGGCCATTCTTCTCTGGTTCCAGAGGTCTGAGTAGGCTGTATGGCTGGCTGCTTCTCCCTGAGGAAACTGTGGCCGAACACTAGTACCAACCCGCCACTGCAGCTCCTGGGAATGGGGCCTAAGGGCTCCCCATGATTCAGGTCTGGTAACTCCTCTCCACTTCTGAACCATCTCTTCCTCCGCCTGCCCCTCAGTTCTTTTTCTAAGCTTGCCTTTGATACTCAGGGCTCCTAGCTTGTCATAAATATACTTGTTTCACTTGTTTTTTTCAGGTGTTTGTTGTAAAGAGAGCTCGCTGGAAGCGCCTGTCTATTCTGTCACCTTGGCTCTGCCTCTGGAAATAGCATCTTTTGATTTCTTGATTGCTGCTGCTATGGTATTGATTATGGATCCAAGTAAAATGAAATCCTTGACAACTTCAATGTTTTCTCTGTTTATCGTGGTTTGGCTTATTGGTCCAGTTGTGAGGATTTTTGTTTTTTTGTGTTGAAGTGTAATCCATAATGAAGGCTGTAGTCTTTGATTTTCCTCAGTAAATGCTTCAAATCCTCTTCACTTTCAGCAAGCAAGGTTGTGTCATCTGCATAATGCAGGCTGTAATGAGTCTTCCTCCAATTCTGATACCTCATTCTTCTTCATACAGTCCAGTTTCTCAGATTATTTGCTCAGCATAGAGATTGAATAGGTATGGTGAAAGGACACAACCCTGACACTCACCTTTCTTGACTGTAAACCACTCAGTCTCCCCATGTTCTGTCTGAACAATTGCCTCTTGATCCATGTACAGGTTCCTGATAACACAATTATGTGTTCTGGAATTCCCATTCTTCACAATGTTAACCATAATTTGTTATGATCCACACATAGTCGAATGCCTTTGCATAGCCAGTAAAACACAAGTAAACATCCTTCTGGTATTCTCTGCTTTCAGCCAGGATCCATCTGACATCAGCAATGATATCCCTGGTTCCACTCCCTCTTCTGAATCTGGCTTGAATTTTTTGCAGTTCTCTGTTGTTATACTGATATTCAAATCTATTAATGTCCCGTTTATCTTACCATTAATAAGGACCAGTTATAAAAATATATAAATGGTCACCTAATGGTATTAAAAATATGATATTCAAGTCAGCTATTATAGGGACATCTTTGGTTTAGGGTCTGTCAAAACCAATATGCCTATTGTTCATAGGAGACACCTGTGATATCTCACTGGTTTCTAGTCATGCTTGTAGAGCAAGTCAAAATTTCACCCAAGCTCCTGTCAGTATTAATTATATAAAATACATATGGGTTGGAACGGGTGTATATCATCACCATTATCATCAGCAGCAGCACTTTTTTTGCATTATCACTAAATCAGTTAAAATTTGTGTTAACTGGGTTAAAAAAAAAAAAAAAAAACCTGAGTTCAAACTTGTATAATAATTACAGGTGCATGAACCCCTTCTAGAATAAATAAACAGTTGACCTAATTAGACAACATCTGGTTTAATTCATGCTCCAGAAATAATCACGACAAATGGGATTACTGTTATTGGTGAAATGGTTGGGTTATATCCTTGGAACTGGGCTTGAACTCTATCCCAGTTGATTGACAATCCACAAGTTCCATTGACTTAAAATGTGGGGATATTTCTCATTTATAATACCTCTTGGGTGTGAGTCAAGTGCAAATCTGCTCTGTATTATCATCTTTCCTATTTCATTTCTGGTTAGCAGCTCTTATGTTAGTCACTATCATGGCAAATGCATAGGAATATGGATGGAACCAGGTAAATGGCACTTAATTCTTCTGTTTGAATGTGGAATCTTTCACTTCACTCATATTCCATTTGCCCAGCAAGTCATATGGCAAATCCTGATGTGGAAGAGATGAGAAATACCCCGCTACTCAGGATGCACCAAGGATAACCCTTTCCCTTGTTTCTAGGTATAGTGAATTAATCATATACTTCATATACCATTAGGTCTGTATTTGGCTTCCATATCATGTTCCTATATTAGTCATGGAATTGACTCGAAGGCACTGGGTTGGGATATTAGTCAGAATTTTACTACAATAATGATGCATAAAAGACAACCACAAAATCTTAGTGACATGTAATAAAAAGTATTTCATGCAACTCTACAGATCAGCTAGGTTTTGAGTTCAGGTTGTTTCCATGCATCTCTTAATTTCCTTGGACAAGTTGAAGGGGCGGCAGACACTTGAGGCAAGTTCATCTCATGGTAGAACTTCAAGCTTTCAGAGGAGAAGTCTCTTACAGACTAGGCTGGGAAACACCACACTCACACTCATATCCACATTCCATTAACCAAGTAACATGGCCAAGACTAGTGTCAATGGGTCAGGAAATATACTCCTCCCATGGAGACAGTGTAGGTCTGTGTGGGGGGGGGGGCAAGCAGGGGAATAATGTCAATATTTGGTGACTAATAATCTAATCTACACAAGTTGCATTCACTCATCCAAGAAATACTTTCTGGACACAAATATTTTTTTCAGATACCAAAGCAGGATTCAAAGTATATGCATTCTAGTTGTTGTTAGCTGCCATCAAGTTGGTTCCGAGTTACGGTGACTTTATGCATAATAAAATGAAAGATTGCCATGTCCTGTAACATCTTCATGATCTTTGGTATTTTGAGTCCATTGTTGCAGCTATTGGGTTATTCCGTCTCACTGAGGGTTTCCCCCATTTTGGTTGGCTCTCTACTTTACCAAACATGGTACCTTTTCCTAGCAATTGGTTTTTCCTGATGACATGTCCAAAGTAAGCAATTTGAAGTCTCACCAGCTGTCATGGATTGAATTGTGTCCCCCCCAAAATATCTGTCAACTTGCCTAGGTCATGATTCCCTTGTCCGATTCTATGATTGCCTATCATTTTACCATCTGATGTGGTTTCGCTAAGTGTTGTACACCCTATCACTATGATGTAATAAAATGTATTAGCAGAAGTTATGTTGATGAAATCTATAAGATCAGGTAGTGTCTTAAGTGGATCTCTTTTGAGATACAAAAGAGAGAAGTGAAAAGAGAGACATGGAGGCCTCATACCACCAAGAAAGGAGTGCTGGAGCAGAGCATGTCCTTTGGGTCTGGGATTCCTGCACTGAGATGCTCCCAGACCAAGGGAAGATTGATGACAAGGGCATTCCTCCAGAGCAGACAGAGAGAGAAAGCCTTCCCCTGGAGCCGACGACCTGAATTTGGACTTGTAGCCTACTAGACAGTGACAGAATAAATTTTTCTTTGTTAAAGCCATCCTCCTGTGGTATTTCTGATATAGCAGCATTAGATGACTAAAACACCGTCCTAATTTCTAAGGTACATTTTGGTTGTATTTCTTCTAAGACTGCATGAGTAAACATTCATTCTATTGGGAGTCTATGGTATATTCAATATTCTTCATCAACACTGGAGTTTGCATGCATCAATTCTTTTTCTAGTAGTAGACAGAAATAGATACACATAATTACCTATATAGTTAGATGGTGCCTTCCTCTCTGAAGAAAAATTTAAAAAGTAGGGTAAAGGACAAGATAGTAACTGGTTCAGGAATGAAGTCTCTCTATCATTTCTAGAAGCAGACTGCTCAAAGCAAATGAACTGGCTAAAGCCCTGAAATAAGAGATGAGTTAGTATCCAAAGAAGAAACCTCAGCAAAATATAGCTGTAATACAATGAAAGAGCCCAGTGATGTAATAGGAATTGAGGAGCACACAACAATGGAGGCCAGGTGGAGCTGGGCCTTGAGTTTAATTTTAAAAGCTTTCTATTCAACTCAGGTTTTTGTAAAATTGAATAGAACCGTAATAAAATCTAACATACTTTAAATGGATTATTCCATGTGCTTTATGGTACAAAGATGGGCACAGTAAGACAATTTAGATAGATATTACAAAAGTACAGGTGAGTAAGTATGATGACTTGAACCATCAAGTATGGAAAATAGCAAAAGTAGCAAAATCCTGAAGACAATGAGCAAATGCTGAACAATGCATTCTTTGAGAGAACAGTGGAGTCAGGGATGCTACTAAAGCTTTGGTTGAATAAAGGCATCATTTATTGATAGGATGAAGATTGAGCAGGAAAATATCTTGGAGAGCCTAATCAACCTTTAAACTTCAAATATGTCGACTTTGAATACTTAACATATATCCTCATGGAGAGATTAACTTGGAAGTTGTTATTCAACCATAGATTTCAGGGAAGAGATTCTATTTGGAGATATAAATTTGGTAGTTGT
The DNA here is from genome assembly GCF_030014295.1 of Loxodonta africana. Lineage (NCBI taxonomy): Eukaryota > Metazoa > Chordata > Mammalia > Proboscidea > Elephantidae > Loxodonta > Loxodonta africana. The sequence goes on along the minus strand of NW_026974927.1, from coordinate 44,194 downwards.
AAACATAGAGATAGAAATTAAACAATGACATAAACGATTTAGTCAAATGAGAAGTCTGTTTATTTAAATAAGGACACAGCACTGTTCATTTATTACAAAATGTCAGGTATCTGGTAGGGGCTGTTACTTATTTTTTAGTACTACTCTAGCTACTATTGGGCCTTTACATACCTACGTAAGTTTTAGAATTAGTTTGTCATTTTCTTTACAAATTTTGTTGTGATTTTTATTAGATTTGCATAGAATATATAAACAGTATTGATGGAATTTAGTCTTCTTAACCATTAACTTTCTATATCTCAAGAATTATTGAGATCTACCTTCATGTCAATATTATAATTTTATCCGTGAAATCCTTGAGTGAATATGTGTGTTCATGAGTGTAGGAGTGTGTGCATGCATGTGTGTGTTCATATACACCCGTGTAAGTCTGTTCACAGATATACATTAACAAAATATAATCAATAAAATACCAAAAAAACACTGAATAGAAAATACCTAAACTGGAAAGCTACTGAACCATTAAAATCCAAAGCAAATCACTGTCATATAATTTTTATGTTACTTTTATCAAAATAGCAAGAAACTTGCAATTCTTATACTTTGTAATATATTGCAGACACAGGGCATAGTGAGGGTAAGGAGTTTCCAGGGCCAATCTCTAAGTTCAGCCTTTCCCTATCCCAAATTTCAAGATGAATAGATGTTGATGAGTCAGCAGAAATGTCTTCCCCCTCTTGTCTGGCTTTCATATTTGTGGTGCCTAAAAGTATTCTGTACCTTGTCTGCTGCACCCTTGGACTTGGACCCTGGGGCATGTGCCCTCCTCTGCCCCCCTTTTGCGATGCTTCTGTTTAGACAATGGAGAATATAAAATAGAACAAAACCGTGTGATTAACAATAATCATACGAATTCTAGTTGCATGACCATGAACAAGTTACTTAACCTCTCTGAGCCTCAACTTTGTCATCTGTACAATGGCAGTAACAACAGTAACAGATTCAATAGAAGTAATAGCTTTTGATGTTGTGAGGATTAACTAGTTGCCATCCAACTGATTTCATCTCATGGCAAACCCATACTCTGTAGGGCTTTCAATTGCTGTGACCTTTTGGAGGTAGATCACTAGGTCTTTCTTCTGAGGTGCCTCTGGGCAGACTGAAGCCACAAATATTTTGGTTAACAGCAAAAAAAAATTTTTTTTTTTTTTTTTTAGTGCAACTAGGGACTCCCTGTGAAAGTTAAGTGACTTATTATAAACAAAATGTGTAGAACACTGCTTGGTATATTGTAGTTGCTACTTAATTGTTATCAGAAATTGTTATCAATATATCATGAATATTTATGGCATTATCACTGAAACATTTGATAAAAAGAACAAAAATATAAGTTGGACAAGCCTCACTTATGCATGTTATTTAATACCATAAATCAAATCCCAGAAAATGAATGCTGTCAGTAGATAAAAAAGATACTGTATTTTAAACATATATTTGTAATTACAAAATTCCTAAGATGGCCCTACAATAGGACCAGTACAATAATCCATTCATTAAAAAATATTAAGTAAGTGCATATTGTTTGTCAACTGCTGTTTCAGGTTCCATAGAAACAGAAGTAAACCATCAGACAAATCTCTGCCCATCAGAAACTTACATTCCAATGTAGAAATACACAAAAAATGCATATACAAATAGAGATACAGTAAAATTCAAAGTAATGCTAATGCTTACAAAATGAGCAAGGCATTGAAGTAGAATGTTAATTTATAGGTTAAATTAGTTGGTCAGCAAAGTCCTTTCTTAAGAGTGGTATCTGAGCAGAGATCTGAAAGAAAGGGGAGAGACAACCAACAGGAAAATATGCAAAAAAAAGAAAAAAATGCTAGGAGAGAGAACCAACCCCAGCCCAAAGGCCTGGAGGCAATGAAACAAAACAAGGAGGATGCACAACAGAAATCAAGGGAGAGAGGGGTGCTCTGTAGTGAGGTGAGAGATATGTCCAAAAGACTATCATGGCAGCCTAAAGGACTTGGATTTATTTAAAATCTTTGAAAAGATTTGATCAGAGAGACATGTCACCTGAGTAATGTTTTAAGAACTTCCCCCTGGTTGTTGTCTGATTAGACTCTAGAGGGAAAAATTGAAGGTTGGGAGAGCAGTTAGGAGGCCCTTGCAGTGTCTGAGCAAGCTGTAATGGCAGCCAGGCCCAGGGTGTTGGCAAGGGAGTAATTTAGAAGTGGGCAGATATGGAATCTATTCTGAAGATACAACCAACAGAAAGTGTTGTATATAAGATGTTAGAGAAAGAGAGAAGTCAATGATGACTCCAAATTAGAGAAAAACCCTGACATCACATAAGTGGGGGATAAACATTTTTGGTAAAAAATAATGCAAATTCCCATAGAACACTAAATACAAACATACTAATTTTTTTTTTGATAGTCTAGAAGAGGCAGAAAAAAATCTGTAATATGATAAAATGCATACATAGTCTAAATGGAAAATAAAACACTGTTAATGTTTTCCATCAATGTTACAATCAAACATTAAGGATCAAATACTCAACATTTTTCTTGGAAATTGTAGACCTGGATATCATGGCAAACAACACTGGAACCAAAAATATCTTACCTTTGAAAAGCTAGCAAAAACGAATGGTATTTACGTATGATATAATCAACCTGAAACACTATTAGACTCAACTGAAAAATCATATGAACTAAAAAGAATGCTCAGAAAGTATAATTGGCACCCCATTAATATAGATAAAGTATAACCCTGAAGAGTTACAAATTTTATTTTCTCATAAATAAAAAATGCAACAAAATTTATACATTTCCTAAATATAAATTATCAATTTAGATTTAGGAAATGTATTTTGTGATATTTATATAAAACATTTTTGCCTTGAACTCCACTTAAACCAAATGAAACCCATTGTTATTGAGTTGATTCCAACTTACAGCAACCCTATAAGAGAGATGTAACTGCTCAATAGGATATTCTTGCTGTACTTCTTCCAAGACAGATTTTTTTTCTACTTTTGGCAGTCCACGGTACATTAAATATTCTTCACTAAAACCATTATTCAAAGGCACCAACTCTTCTTTGATCTTCCTTACTCCTTGTCCAGCTTTCACACACATATAAGGCAGTTGAAAACACCATGGCTTGGATCAGGCACTCCGTGGTCCTTAAAGTGACATCTTTGCTTTTTAACACTTTAAGGAAGTCTTCTGCAGCAGATTTGCCTAAAGTAACACGTCATTTGATTTCTTGAATGCTGCTTTGATTGTCACTCCAAGTAAAATGAAATCCTTGACAAGTTCAATATTTTCTCCTTTTATCATGACATTTCTTAGTGGTCTGGTTGTGAGGATTTCTGTTCTCTTTATGTTGAGGTGTAATCTATAATGAAGGCTGTGGTTTTAGATCTTTATCACTAAGTACTTCAAGTCCTCTTCACTTTCAGTAAGCATCGTCTTGTCATCTGCATATCACAGGTTGTTAATGAGTCTTCCTCTAATCCTGATGTCAAGTTCTTCTATACAGTCTGGCTTCTCAGGTTACTTGGTCAGCGTACAGATTGAATAAGTATGGTGAAAAGATACAAACCTGATGCACATCTTTCTTAACTTTAAACCATGAAGTATCCCCTTGTTCTGTTGGAACGATTGCCTCTTGATCTATGTCCAAGTTTCTCATGAGCAAAATTAAGTGCTCTAAATTCCCATTCTTTGCTATGTTATACGTAATTGGTTATGATCCACGCAGTCGAATGTCTTTGCATAGTCAATAAAACACAGGTAAACATCTTTCTGGTATTCTCTGCTTTCAGCCAGGATCCATCTGACATCAGCAATGATATCCCTCATTCCATATCCTCTCCTGAATTCATCTTGAACTTCTGGCAGTTCCCTGTCAATACACTGCTACAGCCACTTTTGAATGATCTTTAGCAAAATTTTGCTTGTATGTGATATTAATGATATTGTTCAAGAATTTCTGCATTTGATTGGACCTCCTTTCTTGGGAATAGGCATATATATTGGCTCTCTTCCAGTTGGTTGGCCAGGTAGCTCTCTTCCAAATTTCTTGGCATAGACAAGTGAGCACTTCCAGTGCTGCATTTGTTTGTTGAAACATCTCAATTGGTATTCTATCAGTTCCTGGACCCTTGTTTTTTGCCATTCCTTTCAGCATAGCATGGACTTCTTCCTGCAGTACCATTGGATCTTGATCATATGCTACATCCTGAAATGTTGAACATTGGCCAATTAGTTTTGGTATAATGACTCTGCGTATTCCTTCCATCTTTCTCTCGATGTTTCCTGAGCTGTTCAATATTTTGCCCATAGAATCCTTCAATATTGCAACTTGCAGCTTGAATTTTTCTTCAGTTCTTTTGACTTGAGAAATACTGAGAGTTTTCTTCCCTTTTGATTTTCTAGCTCCAGATCTTTGCACAGTTCATTACAATATTTTATTTTGTCTTTCAAGCTGCCCTTTGAATCTTCTGTTCAGCTCTTCTACTTCTTAATTTTTTCTATTCCCTTTAGCTACCGGATATTTTAGAGAAAGTTTCGAAGTCTCTTTTGACATCCATTTTGGTCTCTTCTTTCTTTCCTGTCTTTATGATACATATAAACCAAGTCATTGAGTCAATTTTGACAGAGTGGAACTGCCCCATAGGGTTTCCAAGGAGCACTTGGTGGATTCAAACTGCCGACCTTTTGACTGGCAGTCATAGCTCTTAACCACTATGCCACCAGCACTCCTCAAATCAACATAAAAGTATAAAAATGAGCAAAATATATGTCAGGAGAGTCCAGTAGAAGATAAGAAGGCACAAATATATTCATGGAAATTTATCTAATTTCACTAAAAAATAAATTTAAATTAAAATGGCAGCTGGAATTCATCATTTTTCCAAATGGTTTATCAGCTATTGGAAGACTTAAAAATAGTAATAGAAATGGTCCAAGGGAAAGCAGGTGCCCTCAACCATTGTTGCAAATATGGATTGTGAAACTTTGTGATGATATATTTGCAGTTGTTTTCAATATTTATATTTATGCTAGAAATAATCCAAGTTAGGAATTCATAAAATGCAAATAAACAATTTTACATACTTTTCTTCATTACATTTTATAAGAGGATTTTTTGAATCAAAAAAAAAAAGGAAAGAATTCCCATGACTGTGAATTTCCATCAGTCAGGCATGAGAACATAATGTCTACTTTGAAAGCATGAGGAAAACTTATGTTCTAACCTAGAAAAGTATCTATCAAATATAGCTAGACAAGAATGCATCAGATGCAGGCAGGGCCAAGATAGTGGAGTAGTCAGATGCTTCTGATAGTCCCTCTTACAACAAAGACCTGAAAAAACAAGTAAATTGATTATATATATGACAAGCTAGGAGCCCTGGACATCAAAGGCAAAGTTAAGAAATTGGACTTAGCAACAGAGGGAGAGAGATACGGTTCAGAAGCAGCAAGAAGTTGCCGGACCCAACTCAGTGGGAACCAGCGCCCCTCATCCCTGATCTGCTGGTGTGACTGCAGAAGGGCTGGCAGTAGCTTTCTGTACACGGTTTCCCTAGCCACAGAGAGCCAGTGGCACAGAGTCTACTCATGCCTCCAGAATCAGAGAAGAACAGCGCTCTCGGCATAAGTGCTAGCATTTAATTCACTGCACAGATCATATACCTCCCCTTTCAAAAGAACTCTCTCCCATTTATCTGATCCCTCACCCTCTGTCCCAGGCCCCCAAGCTGGCTTCAGTGACATTCGATTTCCCTGGGCCTGAGATAGGTCCTGGCATGCAACCAGAGCCATTGGAGAAGGAGCAAATTAACAAACAGGGAAAAAATAATCTGATGGCTCCTCTAAGCTGGAAACTCAGGGCAGAAGCAGCTCCTGTCCAGGCACAAGTGGACCATAGACTTTGAATGGCTTTCACCCCTGCACAGAACTGTGTGGCCCATATCAGGAGCTGGGTTCTTGTTACAGTGCAAGGGTGTGTGGCCTAAGGTCTGACTTTAATGGTTTCAGCTGTGCAGTGGCAAGGTGGGTTCTTGATGCTTGACACTGCTCTAATAAGCAGGGTCCTCACCTACCCAAATCAGGGGCCTGAGGACTGGTGGCTCCACCTGCACCACCTAGCCACCCATGTCAGGGGTACAAGGATAAGTGGTGTCTCCCAGTCCTTACAGTTAAAAGTATCGGGTGTCAATGGTATGGCTGCAGAGCCCACCCACTTGTGCACTCTAGAGAACAGGGACATGTCTTCCTCACAAACACTCAGGGAAAGGTTGTCAACCCCCTACCTTGCTCAGAGTGTGACCACCTGATGCAACAAGAGACCTGTGCATACACCAATCACCACTGCTCCTCAAAGACAGTAGGTGAGAGCCTACACCACACACTTGGTGACTAACTACCTGGAAATCTGAGCTGAATCCTTACAAGAAAACTGAATGGACTTCTAGGCTCATATATCTGATAACAGCTCTAGCCATCTGGTGACAGGACGTTAGAGCTTCAAAGGCTCCATTAATCAAACCAACTAATTTGAGCAGCCTATTAAGTATTTCAAAACAAAACAAAGCAAGAAGCTAGGACACAGTATGCAAACATACAGAGACAACAGTCAATATCAAATCACATAAAGAAGCAGACGATGATCATGTCAGCAAGCTTCCAAAGCAAAGAATTGAGGAATCTTCCAGATGAAGATATATTCCTAGAATTACCAGAGATAGAATACAAAATAATAATATACAGAACTCTTCAAGATATCAGGAAAGAAAAAAAAGAGCTCAGGCAAAATGCAGAACAAGCCAAGGAACACACAGATAAAGCAGTTGAGGGAATTAAGAAGGTTATTCAAGAGAATAACGAAAAATTTAATAGGCTTCAAGAATCCTTAGAGAGACAGCAGTCAGAAACTCAGAAGATCAACAATAAAATTTCAGAATTAGACAACTCAGTAGAAAGTCAAAGGAGCAGAATTCAGGAAAGTGAAGTCAGAATTAGTGAGACTGAAAATAAAATACTTGGCACCAATATATTCAAAGAAAAATCAGATAAAAGAATTTTAAGAAATGAAGAAACCCTAAGAATCATGTGGGACTCTATCAAGAGAAATAGCCTACAAGTAATCCGAGTACCAGAACAGGGAGGAAAAACAGAAAATACAGAGAAAATTGTGGAAAATTTGTTGGCAGAAAACTTCCCAGATATCATGAAAGACGAGATATCTTTCCAAGATGCTCATCTAACCCCACAGAACGTAGATCTCAAGAGAAAGATATCAAGACATATTATAGTCAATCTTGCCAAAACCAAAGATAAAGAGAATTTTAAGAGCAGCTAGGGATAAACAAAAAGTCACCTGTGAAGGACAGTCAGTAAGACTAATCTCGGACTACTCAGCAGAAACCATGCAGGCAAGAAGGCAATGGGAGGACATATATAAAGACTTAAAGGGAAAATAATTGCCAGCCGAGAATTATATATCCAGCAAAACTGTCTCAGATATGAAGGTGAATTATGGCATTTCCAGATAAACAGAAGTTGAGGGACATTGCCAAAACCAAACCAAAATTACAAGAAATTCTAAAGGAAATCCTCCAGTTAGAAACTCAATAACATCAGATAACAATCCAAGACAAGAACAGAGGACAGGGAAACCAGATATCATTCAAGACAGAGAAATCACAAAACTAAATCAAAGCTAAAACGCTCAGAACAGGGAAACAGACATCATGAAGTAAAAGATGACAACATTAACTCAAAAAAGAAGGACTAAAAGATATAGTCATAGATCTTTCATATGGAGTATGAAAATAGGGGTAAATTTATCAAGGTAATCACAAAGGAAAATAACAATCCTGCACATCAAAATAATAATAAAAAAGAAAAACATGAAGACAGCAAAAACAAAAGCAACAACACTGGAAAAGAGGAAAAGATAAAATTACTTAATAAAGAAAAATTACTCAGCACAGAAAATTCAGTGGAAAAAAGAAACTGTCAACAACCAAAAAAAAAGGCATCAAAATGACAGGACTAAACTCATACCTAGACATAATTACGCTGAATGTAAATGTACTAAATGCACCAATAAAGAGACAGAGAGTGGCAGAGTGGATTAAAAAAACGAGATCTGCCTATATGTTGCCTAAAAGAGACATAACTTAGACATAAAGATACAAACAAACTAAAACTCAAAGGATGGAAAAGAGATACCAAACAAACAACAACCAAAAAAAGAAGAGTGGCAATATTAATTTCTAACAAAATAGACTTTAAAGTAAAATCTACCACAAAGGATAAGGAAGGACCCTTTTGTGCAGCCAATGACAGGGCTCCAAAATACATAAAATGAACTCTAAAAGCACTGAAAACAGAGATGGGCAGCTCTACAATAACAGTAGGAGGCTCCAACACACTACTTTTGGTGAAGGACAGAACATCCAGAAAGAAGCTAAATAAAGACAGTGAAAGTCTAAATGCCGCAATCAACCAACCTGATCTCATAGGCACATACAGAACACCCCACCCAACGGCAGACAAGCATATTTTCTTTTCCAACCCACATGGAACGTTCTCCAGAATAGACCACATATTAGGTCATAAGCAAGTCTTAACAGAATCCAAAACATCAAAATATTTCAAAGCATCTTTTCTGACCATAAAGCCGTAAAAGTAGAAGCCAATAACATAAAGCAAGTGAAAAAAAAAACAAATGCACAGAAACTGAACAACACCTTGCTGAAATACTACTGGGTTATAGAAGAAATTAAGAATGGAATAAAGAAATTCGTAGAATCAAATGAGAATGAAAACACTTCCTACCAGGACCTGTGGGACACAGCAAAACAGTGCTCAGAGGTCAATTTATAGCAATAAATGCACACATCCAAAAGAAGAAAAGGCCAAAATCAAAGAATTATCCTTACAACTCAAAGAAATAGAAAGAAAGCAGCAAAAGAAGTCCTAGGGTACCAGTAGAAACAAAATAATAAAAATTAGAGCAGAATTAAATGAAATAGAGAAAAGAAAAACAATTGAAAGAGTTAACAAGACCAACAGCTGGTTCTATGAAAAGATCAACAAAATCGATAAACCATTGGCCAAATGGACAAAAGAAAAATAGGAGAGAAAGCAAATAACCCAAATAAGAAATGAGATCGGGAATATTACAACAGACCCAACTGAAATTAAAAGAATCATAACAGAATATTATGAAAAATTGTACTCCAACAAATTTGAAAACTAGAAGAATTGGATAAATTTCTAGAAACACACTACCTACCTAATCTAACACAAACAGATGTAGAACAGCTAAATAAACCTATAACAAAAGAAGAAATTGAAAAGATAGTTAAAAATTCCCAATAAATTAAAGCCCTGGCCCTGATGACTTCACTGGAGAATTCTACCAAACTTTCAGAGAAGTGTTAACACCACTACTACTAAAGGTATTTCAGAACATACAAAAGGATGGAATACTCCCAATCTCATTCTATGAAGCCAGCATAACCGTCATAACAAATCCAGGTGAAGACACCACAAAAAAAGAAAATTACAGACCAATATTCCCCATGAACTTAGACACAAAAACCCTCAGCAAAATTCTAGCCAACAACATATTGAAAAAGTAATTCACCATGACCAAGTAGGATTCATACTAGGTATGCTGGGATGGTTTAACATTTGAAAAACAATCAATGTAATCCATCATATAAATAAAAGACAAGAACCACATGGTCTTATGGGTTGATGCAGAAAAGGCATTTGACAAAGTCCAACATCCATTCATGATAAAGACTCTCAGCAAAATAGGAGTAGAAGGAAAATTCCTCCACATAATAAAGGACATTTATGTAAAGCCAACAGCCAACAGCACCCTAAATGGAGTGAGTCTGAAATCATTCCCCTTGAGAACGGGAACCAGACAAGGATGCCCTTTATCATCACTTTTATTCAACATTGTTCTGGAGGTCCTAGCCAGAGCAATTAGTCTAGGGAAAAAAAAAAAAAAGCATCCAAATTGGTAAGGAAGAAATAAACTATCTCTATTTGCAGATGATACGATTTTATACACGGGAAACCCTAAAGAATCCACAAGAAAGCTACTGGAACTAATAGAAGATTTCAGCAAAGTATCAGGATACAAGATAAACATGCAAAAACCAGTTGGATTCCTCTATATGAGCAAAGAGAAAGTCGAAGAGGAAATCATGAAATGAATACCATTTACAATAGCCCCAAGAAGATTAAATACTTAGGAACATATCTAACCAGAGACATAAAAGACCTATACAAAGAAAACTATGAGACACTACTGCAAGAAACCAAAAGAGACCTACGTAAGTGAAAAAACATACCTTGTTCTTCAATGGGAAGACTCAAGATTGTGAAAATGTTTATTCTCCTCCAAGCAATCTATAGATAAATGCAAGCCTGATCCAAACTCCAATGGCATTTTTTAATGAGATGGAGAAACAAATCACCAAGTTCATATGGAAAGGGAAGAGGCCCTAAATAAGTAAAACAGTACTGAAAAATTAGAACAAAGTGGGAGGCCTCACACTACCTGATTTTAGTGCATATTACAACACCAGGGTAGTCAAAACAGCCTGGTACTGGCACAACAGCAGGTACATAGACCAATGGAACAGAATTGAGAATTCAGACATAAATTCATCCACGTATGAGCAGCTTGTATTTAACAAAGGCCCAAAGTCCATTAAATGGAGAAAAGACAGTCTCTTTAACAAATGGTGCTGGAATAACTGGATACCCATCTGCGAAAAAATGAAACAAGACCCATACCTCTCACACCATGCAGAAAAACTAACTCAAAATGGATCAAAGACCTAAATATAAAATCTAAAATGATAAAGATCATGGAAGAAAAAATAGGAAGAACTCTAGTAGCCCTCAAACATAGCATAAACAGTATACAAAACATTGCCAACAATGCACAAACACTGGAAGGTAAAGTCGATAACTGGGGGCTTCTAAAAATGAAACACTTATCCTCATCCAAAGGCCTCACCAAAAGAGTAAAAAGACTACCTATAGACTGGGAAAAAAAATTTGGCTACAACAAATCCGATCAGTGTCTAAATCTTTAAGATCTACAAGATACTGCTACTGCCAAACTTCAACAACAAAAAGACAAATAAACCAATTAAAAAATGGGCAAAGAGTATGAACAGAAACTTCACCAAATAAGACGTTCAGGCGGCTAACAGCTACGTTAGGAAACGCTCATGATCAATAGCCTTTAGAGAAATGCAAATCAAAACTACAATCAGATACCATCTTACCACAACGAAGCTGGCTCTAATCTAAAAAACACAAAATAACAAATGTTGGAGAGGTTGTGGAGAGACTGGAACACTTATACACTGCTGGTGGGAATGTAAAATGGTACAACCACTTAGGAAATCGATTTGGCGTTTCCTTAAAAAGATAGGAGTACCATACGATCCAGCAATCCCACTCCTTGGAATATAGTGTAGAGAAATAAGAGCCCTACAAGAATAGATATATGCACACCCATGTTCACTGCAGCACTGTTACAATAGCAAAGAGATGGAAACAATCAAGGTGCCCACCAATGGATAAATGGATAAACAAATTATGGTATATTCACACAATGGAATACGATGCAACAATAGAGAAAAACAATGAATCCACGAAACATCTCATAACATGTAGGAATCTGGAAGGCATTATGCTGATTGAAATTAGTCAGTCGCAGGACAAATATTGCTTGAGACCACTATTATAAGAACTCAGGAAAAGGTTTAAACACAGAAGAAAACATTCTTTGATGATTACGAGAATGGGGAAGGAGGAAGAGGGATATTCACTAATTACAGAGTAGACAAGAATTATTTTAGGTGAAGGGAAGGACAACACACAATACAGGGGAAGTCAGCACAACTGGACTAATCCAAAAGCTAAGCAGTTTCCTGAATACAACGAAACACTTCGAGGGACACAGTAGCAAGGGGGGGGGGTCTGGGGACCATGGTTCAGGGGACATCTAGGTCAACTGACGTAACAAATCGTATTAAGAAAGTATTCCACATCCCACTTTGATGAGTGGTGTCTGGGGCCTTGAAAGTTAGCAAGCGGCCATGTAAGATGCATCAATTGATCTCAATCCGCCTGGAGCAAAGGAGAATGAAGAACACCAAGGACTCAAGGAAATATGAGCCCAAGAGACAGAAAGTGCCACTTAAACCAGAGACTCTAACAGCCTGAGACTGGAAGAACTAGATGGTGCCCGGTTACCACCAATGACTGCACTGAAAGGGAACACGACAGAGAATCTCTGATGGAGCAGGAGAAAAGTGGAATGCAGACCTCAAATTCTAGTAAAAGAGACCAGGCTAAATGGTCTGACTGAACACTGGAAGGACTCCAGAGGTCATGGCCCTTGGACTCTCTGTTAGCCCAAAACTAAAACCATTCTGAAGCCACTTCTGCAGACAAAGATTAGACTGGACTATAAGACATAAGATGAAACTGGTGAGGATTGTGCTTCTTAGCTCAAGTAGACACATTGTGACCGTGTGGGTAGAGCCTGTCTGGAGGCGAGATGAGAAGGCAGAGGGGGACAGGAACTGGATGAATGGACACAGGAAATACACAGGGGAGAAAGAAGGAGAGTGCTGTCACATTGTAGGGAGAGCAACTAGGATCACCTTAATCATGTCTGTATAAGTTTTTGTATGAGAAACTTACTAGAACTGTAAACTTTCACTTAAAGCACAATAAAAAGAATACTTAATATTAAAAAAAAGAATTGTTATCCATACACATTTGCTAAATATTTACTTCTGAAAAGCTTCCATATACCATAACTTCCCCATTACCCTCACTCTGTTTATGATTTTTAAAATAAGCTTAAAAATTTCAATTTAGAACAATTTTATATCTTCCTATTATGATTTCACTTAAAGTAAATTTATTGCCAATCATAGCTTTTATAACAAAATATTAATTCTTTTTCCCTTGCAAATAATTCATTTGATTGGACCATATATATATATATATATATATATATATATACATTTTTTCTCAATGAGTCCATGTTTAAATTTCTTGTTTATAATTTCTTTTCTTATCCACTCCAAGCCTGTAAATACAATTTACAGAATGTAGTAGCAAGTTTTGATATAAGACCGTGGATTCACTTTGGAAACCCTGGTAACATAGCGGTTAAGAGCTACAGCTGCAAACCAAAAGGTTAGCAGTTCAAATCCACCAGGTACTCCTTGGAAACCCTATGGCACAGTTCTACTCTGTCGTATAGGTTTGGTCGGAGTCAGAACCCACTCGATGGCAACGGGTTTTAGGGAACTTACTTTATGCTACATAAAAAAAGAAAATATAGCCATCAATTTACAAATTATTTAGGACAACAATTAGGTTATCAAACACTTATCATTTATTAGTCACCGTGCAGGTCATGGTGCCATGAATAGTGATGTTTATGGTCTCCAGATACCAAAAGAAAAATGAGTAGTAATGGTGAACATTTAGAAATTTATTTCACCTAATAAAAAGGAAATACTTTTTTTCTGATTTTTGATGCTCTACCCACTTTTTTTTTTTTACCCACTATCATCTGATGCCTACAGCCACGTTTTCTTAGCATTAGAAATATTTGTTTGTTTTTCTGTGAAAGTAATTTACAAGTGAGAACAACTTTCGTGAGGGAAGGGGTCATGAGCATCCTCTGAGGGAGGCTGAGGAATATACTCAGCATTGCATAATCCAGTATATTGGCTGATGCCTTATTGTTTTCCTTGGCAATTTTATTGCATACTCCCAGAAATAAAACAAATTAAGAGAACAGTTTATTGTGATACACTCAGTGATTATTTTTGAAAGCTGGAAGGATATATTTATTTTTACCTTTCAAATATTTTTGATATGAAAATAAAATGGCAGAAATCTTAATGAAAAGTATGATTTCTGAGATTGTTCTATAAAATATGAGAAGAACAAAAGAATTTATTTTGTATTCCCCTATGTAATTTCCATCTATCCTATATCAGTATTTTTGAAGATTGGGTTACTTCAGAGTCTATGTCTTATTTTGTTAGAAAAAAATTTTAAAAACTACCAAATTATTTTAACATTGGTCTTTACCACTTATACACAAATCTAATTCCCCTTCAACACTGAAATTTTACCCTCTGTGTACTTAGCTACATTCCCAAATTTCTCACTGGAATGACAAGATTTTGTTAATTTTAGATGAGTGGAATCCCAAACATGAATTTTTGTCTAGAATGTGGGCAATTAGTTATAATATTCTAGTTTATGCTGTAGTATAACACCAGTGATTAAAAAAAAATCTCTATCATAAAACCACAATAGTGGATTTCTGGATCACGCTGCACATTATCTTGGGATTTGTCCTCCCTCAGGGACACAGGCTGATGGTGCTTCCCTCATTGTGAAGCAACAGCAATTTCTGGAAGATGGAAAGAACATGGAATTTCACTCGCTGGCTCTAAATTCTTGCCATGGGTTACGCATGTCACTTGCACTAATGTTTCACAGTCCACACCTAACTTCAGAGAAAAGGGAAGTGCAATCTAAACTTGAGCCAGGAAGGATGAAGATCAGATGATTAACCAACATTCCTAATCAAGTAGTTCACCCTTCTGGGTCCCAACTCCTCTCCAAAGGAGACAACCAAATGTCCCGTTCAGTCATGGAATAAGCTCAAAGCCCAGGATCTCTTGGTGATAAGCAGTCACCAATAAGGTCCATCTTTTATCTGATGACCTGTGAATTATCTAAATTTCCCAGTTATCCAAATATCCAGCATGTCTTGGTTGGACAGGGACAGGATAACGGAAATAAACACTGGTATTAGGAAAGAAAGAATGAGATATCCACAGGAATCGTGGGTCCCCAGAAATTCTGAAATTCCATTAGGCAGACATTTAAAGGCCCACTATATTTCTGATGAGGAATAGTCACTGATAAGGCCACTTTTCTGCCTCCTTGGAGTAGTTTTCACATTCATTTTTTTGATAGCATAGCCCCTGGATCTTCTCTCTGAGATATGCTTTTTAAAAGATTCATATTGCCTTATCTGCCATGATGCAAAACCCCAAAAAACCCACTGCTGTTGAGTCGATTCTGCCTCATAGCGACCCTATAGGACAGAGTACAACTGCCCCATAGAGTTTCCAAGGAGCGCCTGGTGGACTCGGACTGCCAACCTTTTGGTTAACAGCCATAGCACTTAACCACTACGCCACCAGGGTTTCCTATCTGCCATGATAATTGTGGAATATACTCTTATGGTTGCTAAAGAGTTTTTTCAACTAACTTTCTGCCCATGGTGTTTGGAGTCTGTGATAAAGAGACTATCACTTGACAAGTATTTACTGCCTTCTGCTGATCACATGAGGAGCACACTTCTTCACTCCATCACGCGTTAACCTAGTGATTTGATAAACTTTGCTCAATAGCATGTGGCTGAAAGTGTCTGTATACCACTTCCAAGCCTAGAGTTTCAGCGATATTATATTTTCGTATTTCTCTATTGTTTCTTCCATCATCATGAGAAGAAAATGTCTCCAGTAGGTTGTCTCTTTCAAAAACTTTTTTCTAAGCCTAATTTCCTCATCTAAAAATCAGTTATCAGGAGAGAGATCACTAGCTATTTCAAAAGAGAGAACAGAATTCAGATAAGTACTTCAATAGGAGATGAAGGAATGAAGGAACCAAACAAGGGAAGCTGAATCAACCTAGAGACTCCCATCAGTATGTTGCTCCCAACACCCAGGAAACCGTCAAACAGCAGGACAAGATGGCTTCCAGGACCCCATGGGTGGGGCCCTCATGCAGAACCCAGAACCAAGGTGAGGACCAGCAGACAATATTTGAAACCATGAAGAGAGTGGCTATTTATTCAAAGTGAAATCATGGCGAGCCACGGTTACTTCCAGGAACTATAGTTGAAGTGGGGAAAGAGAGAAGGAGAAATTTGCTGACTTCTGTCCTATAGCCTTTCTAATCTTCTGACAATCTTACACTGTGATTTCCTACAAGAAATATGCTGGCAAAGGATCTTGGGAAATGTAGTATTCCTTGGTATAGAGTCAAATAAAGTCAGTGAAAGTATCTGAAAACCAAGGAGCATTACAAAACATGCTGGCTAATATGAAAAAATAAAAACCAATCATGTTGAGTCAATTACAACTCATAGCAACCCTATAGGGCGAAGCAGAACTGCCTTGTAGGGTTTTCAAGGAGCAGCTGGTGGATTTGAACTGCCAACCTTTTGATAAGTGTCAGCTTTTAACCACTGCACCACCAGGACTCCAAGCTAATAATCCAAAAAAAAATAGAGCCTGTCTTATATGGTGTGTGTGAGCATCTTCATATCTAGAGTTTTTTTTCTTAAAATCTGCTTTGTTTAATATTTTATAGCTAAACCATATTTCCTTTTAATTAATATTTGTCTTACGTATCTTTTTGACCTTTTAAATTTCATATATTCTTTGTCTTTATATTTAAATATGCCTCCTTAAAATTTCACTCAAGTAAAATTTTGCTGAAGATAATTAAAAAATGGCTGCGGCAGTACATCAACAGGAAACTGCCAGAAATTCAAGCCGATTCAGAAAAGGATGTGGAAACTAATGGGCCGCAACTACCACAGCCTCCACCAGACTGAGTCCAGCATAACTAGATGGTGCCCAGCTACCACCACCGACTGCTCTGACAAGGATCACAATAGAGGGTCCAGGACAGAACTGGAGAAAAATGCAGAACAAAACTATAACTTACAAAAAAAGACCATACTTACTTGTCTGACAGAGACTGGAGAAACCTCGAGAGTATGGCCCCTAAGTGTCCTTTTAAATCAGTACTGAAGTCACTCCGAAGGTTCACCCTTCAGCCAAAATTTAGACAGACCCGTAAAACAAATCAAGACTAAATGGGCACACCAACCCAGGGGCAAGGATGAGAAGGCTGGAGGGAACAGGAAAGCTGATAATGGGGAACCCAAGGTTGACAAGGGTAGAATGTTGACATGGTGTAGGGTTGGCAACCAATGTCACAAAACAGTATGTGTATTTATTGCCTAATGAGATATTAATTTGCTCTGTAAACCTTCATCTAAAGCATAATTAAAAAAAAAAAAAGAGAAAAATCAAAATATCTACCTGATAACATTTGGGAATTACTGTTATTTCCATCATTGCTATCACATAATAACAATTATAACATGTGCATTGTTAATTATAATTACAACATTTATTGTGCACTGTCAGGAACAGTACCAAGTACTTTTCATACATTGCTCATTCCATGCCCGTATTAACCCCATGAAGTAGGTGCTATTATCACATCCAGAGTCCTGTGGATAGTAATGGGTAGGAATGTAAACCTAGGTTGAAATTCTTAACCACTGTTACATTAACTTCAGTTCTACTTCTGGCCACGGTGGTTCTGTTTTTATATATTAATTGATTAAATGTATTGAGGAAGACTGAGACTATAAACCTAGAGAGATAAATGTGAATATGTAAGTATATAGCCAGTGGAAGGATTTCAAAGGATAATGAAATCAGAGTATTATAATGAAGAAAGATCTGGATCATTGGGATGGCAGACCAAAGAGTAAGAAACACTAACTCTTCAGATGAACTATGTGAGCACTACCCAACTGGCACAATGGTAAGTCCCATCACTTGTCTTGTCAAAGAAGATATGACATACTGAAGCCATATACAGCTGTATTTCTGTATGACTTGATTCTGATCCATCGGGCAGACAACCATGTATAATGACTCTGATCTACAAGAAACATGTGCTCTGTGTGCTAGGCTTTGGGTACACAGATATATGTTCCCTTTCTTTTCTTTTCTTTTTTAAAAATAAGTTGTGGTTAAATAAATATTAAAATAAAAAAATCCTGATTTGAAAGAAAAAAAATAAAGAAAATGACACGGAAGGAGGGATATAATTGCTGATGTCCGGTGGATCTTGGCTAAAAGCTGAGAATACCAGAAAGATGTTTATTGTTGTTGTTATTAGGTGCAGTGGAGTTGCTTCCGACTCATAGCGATCCTATGTACCACAGAAAGAAGCACTGTCCGGTCCCGTGCCATACTTACACTCGTTGTTATGCTTGAGCCCATAGTTGCAGACACTGTGTCAATCCATCTCATTGAGGGTCTTCCTCTTTTAAAAGCTGACCCTGTACTTTACCAGGCATGATGTCCTTCTCCAGGGACTGATCTCTTCTGACAACATGGCCAAAGTATGTTAGATGCAGTATCACCATCCTGGCTTCTAAGGAGCATTCTGGCTGTACTACTTCCAAGACAGATTTGTTTGTTCTTTTGGTATATTAAATATTCTTTGCCAACACCACAATTCAAAAGCATCTATTCTTCTTCAGTCTTCCTTATTCATTGTCCATCTTTCACATGCATATGAGGCAATTGAAAATACCACTAATGCTTGGAACCTGAAATATACCAAGTATGAATCTAGGAAAATTGGAAATCTTCAAAAACGAAATGGAACACATAAGCATCGATATCCTAGGCATTAGTGAGCTGAAATGGACTGGTATTGGGCATTTTGAATTGGACAACACATAGCCTACTACGCCAGAAATGACAACTTGAAGAGGAATGGTGTTACATTTATCGTCAAAAAGAACAATTCGAGGTCTATCCTGAAGTACAGTGCTGTCAGTGATAGGATAATATCCATAGGTCTATAAGGAAGACCAGTTAATATGACTATCATTCAAATTTACGCAGCAACCACTGAGAACAAAGTTGAAGAAATTGAAGATTTTTTTCAGCTTCTGTAGTCTGAAATTGATTGAACGTGCAATCAGGATGCATTGGTAATTACTGGTGATTAGAATGTGAAAGTTGGAAACAAAGAAGAACAATTGGTAGTCGGAAAATATGGCCTTGGTGATAGAAACGATGCCGGAGATTGAATGATAGAGTTTTGCGAGACTAATGACTTGTTCATTGCAAATACCTTTTTTTCACCAACATAAACGGCAACTATGCACATGGCCCTCGCCAGATGGAATACACAGAAGTCAAAACGACTACATCTATGGAAAGAGACAAAGGAAAAGCTCAATATCATCAGTCAGAACAAGGCCAGGGGCTGACTGTGGAACAGAAAGATCTTTCTGTGTTAATTATTGACTATTCAAAGGCATTTGACTGAGTAGATCATAACAAATTTTGGATAACATTGCAAAGAGTGGGAATTCCAGGACACTTAATTTTGCTCATGCAGATTCTCTACATAGACCAAGAGGCAGTAACTGGAACACAACAATGGGACACTGCTTAGTTTGAAATCAGAAAAGATGTGCATCAGGATTGTATCCTTTCACCATACTTATTCAATTTGTATGCTGAGCAAATGATCTGAGATGGACTATATGAAGAAGGCAGCATCAGGATTAGAGAAAAACTCATTAACAACCTGCAATATGCAGAACACACAGCCTTGCCTGTTGAAAGTAAAGAGGACTTGAAGCACTTGCTGATGAAGATCAAAGACGTCAGCCTTCAGTATGAATTACACCTCAAAATAAAGAAAACAAAAATCCTCAAAACTGGACCAGTAACCAACATCGTGATAAATGGAGAAAATACTGACGTTGTCAAGGATTTAATTTTACTTTGATCTACAATTAACTCCAGTGGAAGCAGCGGTCAAAAAATCAAAGGATGTATTGCATTTGGCAAATTGGCTGCAAAAGCCCTCTTTAAAGTGTTAAAAAGCAAAAATGTCGCTTTGAGGACTAAGGTGCACCTGACCCAAGCCATTGTATTTTCAGTTGCCTTTTGCCACTTCTGCATGTGAAAGATGGACAACGAGTAAGGAAGACCAAAGAAGAATCGATGCCTTAGAATCACGGTGTTGGTGGAAAATATTGAATATAAAATGGACTGTCAAAAGAATGGTCAAATTTGTCTTGGAAGAAGTACAGCAAGAATGCTCCTTAGAAGCGAGGATGGCGAGATTTCGTCCCATGTAATTTCGACATATTATAAGGAGGAACCAGTCCCTGGAGAAGGACATCATGCTTGGTGAAGTAGAGGGTCAGCAAAAATGAGGGATTAACACAGTGGCTGCAATAATGGGCTCAAACATAGAAATGATAGTTAGGTTGGGGCAAAATGGGGCAGTGTTTCATTATGATGCACATAGGGTCGCTCTGAGTAGGAACCCACATGAAGGAACCTAACAACAACAATTAAAATACGAAAAGGTTTTCTCCAGTCTAGATTCTTTGCTCGGAATATTTAGTCTATTTACATTTGCTGAAAAACTTATGTTTTTCAGCTTATTAGTTTTTTTATTTTAAATTAAAAAAAACTTTATATTATTCAATGTAGTGATTTTTAGTTACTTATCTTCTCTGTGTCCCCCGTTCATCTCATTCCTGTCTTCTTTGGATTGATTATTTTTTTGCATTTCACGATTTCTTTGTGTCATTTAGCACTTTACTTCTTTTTGTTTAGTGATAATCTAGGACAATGTACCATACACTTAATTAATCAAAAACTAATTTTATTACAACTTCATCTACTCAAACAATAAAAGGTATTATATATTTTAACTCATATCTTCACAGCTATTGCTGTCTAACAAAACACCACAAAACTTGGCAGTTTAAAACAATAAGTTATTATCTCCCCAGGATTCTGGGTTGAGTGGGTTGGTTCTCTGCTAGAATGTCCATTTTGAAGTTGCAATCAGATACTGGCTGGAGTCATCTGAAAACCTATTGGGCTGGATGTCCAAGAATACTTCTTCACTCCCATGTCTAGTGCCGCAATGCTGCTCCGTGGGACCTCTCTCTCCAGCAGACAATTATGGGCTTTTTAAGTGACCTACAAGTTCTTGACCGAGTTCTCAGCCACTCTACTTGGTGCCATTCACTGAGAAAGAATTTTCTGCAGATTTCCTGGACCTACTTGAGGAGCTGGGAGGTTAATTTCTAGCTAACTCAGTCAGAATTGTGTTGTCCCTTACATTCCCTGGTTTATTCAGAGTTCTTCTGAATCCTCACCTTTAGGGGCCTTGTAGTTTATCTCCTGTTGTCCATGAAACACAGAGCCATGAAAGTTGATACAGCATTGTTTTTTTTATTTCCTTTGACTAATATTCTGGTAAAGAAGCTACTTCCTTCTGCCTTATTTTTCTAATTACTGTTTTTATTTGTGTATGTGTGTGTCTGTGGTATATATATGCAGTTCTTTAATGCATGAAAGAAAAACTTAGATCCACATGCCTATAATCTGTTTCCAAGTCTGTCTATCTATCTATTCAACTAGCTCTGTGTGTTGGTTATGATACCTCATCTGCCATGTTTCCAGGCACTGAAGTCTCTGTCATGTTATATTCACATTACTAACTTAAATTAATCTTGATAATACATATATTTTTAATTTTAGGAATGCTGTTTTTATAGACAGAATAGCTGTATATCAGAGAAGCTAACTTACCCAAGGTACATGTTCTTAGTTGACTGATCCCAGACGGCAACCCCTGGCCCTCTCACGGAAAAATCTAAGTGGTTTTCCTCAACCACATTGTTTTTGATTTTTCACTTCTAGAACATCTTAAAACTTTAATCAAAGCCGAAGTGGTAAGACTTCTCTGTAATATAAAATAATTCTAAACAGATAAAAATATTATTTTCAGAACAATGGTTCCAGATTATATGAAGTAGGGAAAGAGAATTATAACCCCTTTTATTCAAATGTAGTTCATATCTTTATTATGGGTTTTAGGTAACACATATATTCACCTGAGCACTATTCCAGTGTGTGTATATGTGTGTATGTGTGTGTGTGTGTATCCACAAAGCACAGCAGTTTAAAACAATTATTTATTTTGCAAATGAATTTGCAATTTCAGCAGGTTTCATCAGGGACAGCTCATCTCTACTCCACGCTTCTTCAGTGGAAGTGGCTCAACTGGGAGCTGAAAGATACACTTGCATGATGTGCCACCAAGGACTGAAAAAAATGGCTTTGAATTTGGCCGGGCTCTCAGCTGGGGATGTGCACTAGAAGTCTTGGTTTCTCTCTTTGTCACAGCATGGGGATTATATAATTGCACCAACACAATTACTCTTAAGACATTTCTTAAAATAGAGAATGGGGTAGCATACAGTCACTTGCAATTCTAAAATTCTGGTAGAAATTGTTGCCAGCTCCTTAATTAAGATTCAGTGTGATTCTCTGGGAATTATTCTACGTGATTTTTGCCTCTGCTTTCTGAGTCACCCTTGCTCTACCATGAGAAAACTGAGTAGTCACCTCAATCAGCTTACTCCTTAGACCAAACTAGTGGTATTTCTGTCAGAAAAACATGCTTGCAAACATTGCGAGTTTTCCGTGAATCTTACTGGAATTTACTCCATTAGGCATAACCCACAACTACCAACCTTGGGCTTCCTGTGACTCTGCTGCACTACAGTGCCCTAAAACATTTTAGTAGTCCTATTTATTTTTAACTAAAGAGAATCTACAAGACTCTCAAGATTTATAGAAGGTCTTTTGTCTCTTTGGATGTTTATTTAAGGTACAGTGTCTTAAATCGTCCTGAAGCCTTAATAAATGATTTTAGAGTCACAACTTGTGTTGGATCTTTGGCCTGAGGCCCTTTCTTAATCTGAGACTTCTTTGCTGAAAGAAAGTTTTATTTTTGAATCCACTGTGTACTGACTCCTTTGTACACAATATATTTTTTTCTTCAGCTCATCTCTCTACTCTTAGGTTTTAACATAGGTCATGAAAAGCCAATTAGCATTTTTATATTCTGTCTGGAAGTTTCTTTAACAAATCTTCCCACAGCAACATTTTGCAAATATTTCTTGATGTCTTCTTACGTATTTTATGTTTGATGGTCACATTGGGTCCTTATTTCATTTGAATTTATTTTATCTTCATTATGTGATTTAGGATCCACATTTAGTTTTCAAAAGGTATTATCCCCATCAAAATTAATGATTTCCATTATTTATCAAAAAATACAAATTATGCACGTATCATATGCTATTTAGAAACTCAGTCACTCATACTTATTGCCAGAGCCCTAATTTCAGAGCAAAAACACCACTGCAAGTTATGACAGGAGGACAAATATAATTTTTAATTAGTTTACCATATATAAAAACAATCACATAGGAACAATGGAGCCCGATTGGCAAAGTAAGAGCAAAATAACTTGATAACACAAAAAGAAGAATTTAAATGGGATGAACAAAATAGCAAAACAATATTTTAGAAATGTAACCTGTATCCAGTTTGGTTGCTGCCCTTTTGGCAAATTATGCTCAGCATTGATATCACATAAAATGTCTCTCCAGCCACCTCCTCAAGGCACCCTTGACTTCTTTACTTCTCACACTGTATATAAGGGGGTTCAAGACAGGTGTGAAGATGGTATAAAACACTGAGACCACCTTATCATGGTCCTCTGAATCGTTAGATTTGGGCCTCATGTAGATGAACATGATGGTGCCATAGAAGAGTCCCACAACCACCAGGTGAGAGGAGCAGGTCTTAAAGGCTTTTTTCCCAGTTCCAGCTGACCGCATGCAGAGCACTGCAGCCAGGATAAGGCTGTATGAGGCCAAAATGAGAGACAAAGGGATCAAGAGCATCAGAATGCAGCAGACATACATGAAAAACTCAAAAATCGTGGTGTCAGCACAGGCAAGGCGTACCAGTGATGGTGCTTCACAGAAAAAGTGATTGATTTCCCGTGAGTGACAGTAAGGGAAGCTCAAAGTGGCACCAGCCTGCATCAGCCCATCGATCCCTCCCAGGAGCCAGGAACCTGACGTCACGAGTAAACAGAGCTTCTGACTCATGAGAATGGGGTAGCACAGTGGGTGACATATGGCCACATAGCGGTCATAGGACATGGCCGTTAAGAGGAAGCATTCACTCCCTCCCAGAGTGAGAAGCAGGAAGATCTGGACTCCACAGCCAGTGGGAGAGATAGACCTAGTGTCCATCAGGTAGTTGGCTGCCATTTTGGGAACGATGGTGGAGACCAGCATCATCTCCATGAAAGAAAGCTGGCTAAGCAGGAAGTACATGGGCATGTGGAGTTGAGGGTCCACATGAATGAGAATGATCATAAGGGTGTTGCCCATCAGTGAGGTGATGAAGATCATAAGCACCATGGCAAACAGGAATAGGTGGATCTGTGTGTGGTTAAAGGCCCTAGAAGAATGAAGTTTATTCCTGTGGTGCCGTTTGCATTGACCATGGCTCTACTGGTGCCTGAAAGATGTAAAATGATGCAGAAATGAGATTTGTTTAAAAGGAAAAAAAAAAAAATTTTTTTTTTTTTTTTTAAAGGAAGCTTGTACATATCTTTATGAAAACTTGATCAAATGACTTGGGAAATCTCAGACTTGGAGGGCTAATTTCTACTTTAATCTTTCACTTACAAACAAGATTTTTGCCATAGCATAGTACTATCCATCTCTGCTGTTACTATACATTATTTTTTATTCACACAAAATTAGATAACATACATGTACAGTAGTACAACTTACACCTCTATTGTTTTTTAATAATTTGTCAGTATGCCACACAAAATTTACTCATGGTGTTAAGAAATATTACTTATGCAATCCGAGTTCTTTACACTTTGGGTATTTCTATATTGAAGGAAACTCAGATTTATGCACTTTAGTAGGTATTGAGGTGATATGCCTATAGTTATTACTTTTGCATGTGTTTTAGATATTTGCTTAATGGATTCTCACATGATTTTCTTCAATATCAAGACAAATAAATTACAACTGATAAAACTAAGTTTGATCAGGAAAAAAGAAAAGCAAAAATTCTCTATTCCACACTTACATGCAGCCTGTTCTCTAAACACACTAGGCTTTCAGCCACCACAGATACTACTGTACCCATCACCATATCATTTATGTTATCATGACTTGCTTTCCTGATCATGGTGCCTACATCTCATTAAGTTTAGAACCCCCTCAACATTTAAACTTTTATGTATTATGTTCTCAAACAATGCTGCTGATTTTAATTTAATATATAATATATCCATTCTAAGGGAGCCCTGGTGGCACAGTGGTTAAGCTTTCGGCAGCTAGCCAAAAGGTTGGCAGTTCAAACTCACCACCACTCCTTGGAAACTCAATGAGGCAGGTCTACTCTGTCCTATAGGGTCAGAATTGCCTTGACAGCACAGGTGTTTGGGTTTTATCCATTCAAAAAAGTTAATAATTTCATAAATGAACATAATTTGTATTGCATGCAATTTTCACATAAATTTGGACATCAATAATCTTATACTTCTAAAAGTAGAAGACAAAAACTAATCCATTGATTATGACTTATCCAAATGATATTCTCATATAATGAACCTGAGGTCCAACATCTACCACAGGTAAAATATACAGGTACTCATTCACTTTCAGAATAGCTCCTCTTTGCACTAGAACCTATAACTTCCGTTTCTTTTACGTCTAAGTATTTTTGGTGGTAGGAGTGGATGCACATGTAAATGGATTCACCTATTATACTTAGGTAGGTGGTGTCTTTTGCTCACAAATTCAAATTGTCAGAGAGAGCTGTGAATTCAGGATTACCAACAGTATTATGTTTGGACTTCATTCATAATCTGTGGTGTAGTAAATACTTTTTTAGTTTTTCTGTAATTTATTTGGAAAACATTGCAAATTTTGTGAATGGTCTATGATCTTCACACCTTTAATACATATTAAAATTTTTTGATTCTTAGTATATACCAACATTGACTTTCATATCAATAAAATATGTAGATGTTCCATTTTTCAAAATTGATATAAATATGCTATAATAGTGAGCATATCATTCTTTTATGCTTTGTTCCCTCAAATATATATATTTTGAGTGAAATGTGTATATATTCAGTTTAATATATTTTTAACTACTGCCAAATTTTGTTACATCATATATATGCAATTTATATATATAAATATAGATGTATATATATATAATGTTTATTTAAGAATACTTAGCTTCTTTCCAATCTTTTGTTAATATAACCCATATCCTTGTGCATGTGGCAATATTTTCTCAAGCAAATATTTCACTAGAATATTTTGGGTTTAAGATAATTGCATCTCCACCTTTTACACTCCAGTCAACTGTCAATTTGTGTGATAATTCCTCCACATATTTTACTGTTAGATGCGATAATTAACAGCAATCATGTAAGTGTGAAAATAAATTTAAATTGCATGTCACTTAAGTTACATGGCAGAAACTCTTTTAATCTATTCATCGACCTCTTGGATTTCTTCTGCAAACTGTGAATATCTCTAATTCATGGTTTCTAGATTGTTTGGCTTTTTCTTAATAATTTAAAGAATTTCCCATGTATTTTGTAATTTATATATTTAATTATATATTTAATTTATATATCTTTATAACTTGTTATTTATATGCATTGTGAATATCTTCTCCAGTTGATTTTATATATTTGACATTTTTGTTATTTTGGACTGAAGTTTTGCATTTTATATTACATATATTTGGGATACTTATGTTAATAATTTAATATTAATGTTCTGCATTTCATTAATAGGCTACCATTTTAAACAATTTCAATGTTATTTGGATCAAACAACTTGTTATTGGTATATAAGTTGTTTGAATCTATGATCATTGTTGATTTAATATTACATTGTACTGTCTTTGCATGCATGAAAATTAAACATATTAAACTCACAAAATGTATTGCTATAGTTCATCTTTTAATTTGTAGTCTCTGATTTTTTTTTTTTAAACAAAAGAGGGATAATCAGTGTTCTTAAAGGCCACTAAAACATAGGTGTAAAGTAGTCTGTGTCTGTAGATTTTTTTTTTTTTAAATAATGTATTCACTTTCCTATTAGTTTCAGGTAAGCTGTGTTTTCCTATTACTTTTTAAATTCATATGACTTTCTATTTTTAAGGAAACATTTTCCTTTTCTAATCTATTTTCTTTGTTAGCGTTTCTCACTGCATTGGGTGGATGGACAGGTCTGTGTCTCTGGCTGCCGCTGAACTGGAGGTCATGACATGCAAAGTTCATTCACTTAAGCCTGCCCTGGGTCAGGGCACACTGGGTATAGACATACAAGTTACGAGTTGCTTAAATAACATGAAGACTAGGAGTCAGAACTCTAAAGACCTGTCCATATTTTGTTCACAAATACGTGTTATATTTGGGGAAGGTCACTTACTTTCCTATGAGCCACTCTACTTGTTTCTAGACTGGGAAAATTCGCAGACTTTAGTAGACAGGTGTACTGGAGCACTGTTTTCAATTGTTTCCATCTGGCTCATTCTCTGCTTTGGCGATTTGATAACCACCTGCTAAGGCCCTGAGCTTAAGGGCAGCTTTCCAATGTTTCTCAGATGCCAAGATTCAATGAATATGATTTTGAAAGTCTTCTGTAGATTTAAATTTAAGATGAAATTATTTTAAATTAACTGTATTTGAAAATATTATCATATCAGGCATTCTATTCGCTGGACAAACAGTTCATATTACGAAGTTCAGAAAAGTTACTTGACTAATCTAATAATAAACATTTAAACTGGTAGCTGTATTCATCTGAAGGTTGTCTGAACATAGAAGTACATATTTAATGGCCAGGTTTCTGGAGTTTGAATACCTATGCCACTGTTTAGTAGTTGGATAAATTTGAGCAATATGCTTAAACCTCAGTTTCATTATGTGCAAAATGAGATGACATAATAGTATCTACTATAGGATTATTTGATAACTACAAAATAAAATGTATATAAGTACATTGGAGAATGCATGCACAAGAAGACAGCTCTAAAAAGTTATTGATTATTATCATTATTATATTGTTATTGGCCATACATAGATGTTTCCTACCAAAATATTTTGAAAGTAAAATTAGTATTTTCCCATAACTCACATGTAATGTAATGTTACCTATTTCATACCAAAGAACAAAAATATCATTACATATCAGTCTTCATTTTTCAGCATAAGTGACATGTTTTCTGTGTTCCTTGAGATTTTTCTGTCTGCCCTCTGTCTGTCTACCTTCTATGAATTTATTTTGAACATAGAGGAAACACTCATGACCATTATTCCAAGGCTATTAGGTTACTTGATTATTAATTTTACAATGTGTTCTCATGCCTTTAATATTCAATGTGTTATAAGAATTGTAATAGATACCATGAAACTTGCCACAAATTCAATAATGTTTCAAAATTCAATCAAAATTTTTTAAAATAGCAGGTAAAAAGAGAAAATATTATCTGTATTTCACATCAAAAAGGCAGTTGTTCCCAAGTGAATTCAATTCTGTGTAATTCCACACTACCAAAGTACAAGAGGGTATGTAGGTCAGATAAACGTCTAGTTGTCTATAATATTTCTGTACATTTTAAAAGAGGATAAAAACGTATTCCCATTTATTTTCTAGTTGTATAAAGTGGGTAATTGCAGAGAGCTCAGAGTACTTTTAGATCCATTGTCACATTTTTCTGTCTACCTCAATGTGGTGTTCCCAGAATTAGCAAAGCTTCCCCTTTCTCAAAGGTACACTCTGTGTTACGTACCCACCTGTCCAATATTCTGGCCTGGCACTAGTATGTTCATTTCTTCAATTCAATCCAAAACAATTCCAAGCCAAAATGACTCTTACTTCACATCTGCATGATATAGATGGAGTAACTCAGACATAACAAGGATTCTTATAACTGTAGCAAACAATGTCCCAAGTCCTATGTTAACCCTGGATGTGCATTGCCTCATGGAATGTCACAACAATTAAATGAGGTAAACTGTCACTGTTTCAGATTTGCAGATGAAGGACTGGAGGGTTAGATTAATTTATTTTTCCCTGGTCTCAAAAGTAGGAAGCATGGGTCCAAAATCCTGGTCATGAAAGCAAACTCCCCACAGTTATTTTGGGCTTGCCAGCCAGTTTTTTGTTCCAATTATTATCTTAATAATGACAAAACTTTTTGAATAAAACAGACAACATAAATAAAGAAAAAAAAACTTTTTGAATAAAACAAACAGCATAAATGAAGAATGGACCTTCAAACACATCGCTGTTGTTAGGTGCCATTAAGTCACCTAACACACGGCTACCCCGGGCAAAATGCTGCCCAGTCCTGCACCATTCCCATAATCGGTTGTTGATTGGACTATTGCCATCCATCGGGTTCACTTTGGCTGACTTTTCAGAAGCAGATCGCTAGCCTTTTCTTCCTAGTGCATCTCAGTCTGGAAAATCTGCTGGAGCTCACTGGAGCAACTGTGAGTTCTGTGAAGTTAGGCACCTCTCTTATAAACTGTGTGTCTCAGGTTAGTGTATTTAAAATGGGTAACTGTCTTACTTTGTAAAAATGAAAAAAGATAGTGCATGTAGAATGTTTAATTAAATTATTTATATTTAGTATGTTATCAAACATAAATTTTATCTCTACACAAACTTTTTCCCAAAGAGAAATTCATGAATAGAGAATTTAATAGAGTCAGATACATGCATCCATTTACCTTAGAGTCAGAGTGTTAACCAAGACTCAACTTTCCTAAAAGCTTAGTACAGATCGCCCCCGACTTAAGACATATTTGAGTTACAACGAACTGCCCTATGACTATCCTTTTTTTTATCTTTGTACATCTTATTATTAGTAATAAGTACTACATATAACGTTGTAGCACGTAATTTGTTGATGTTATCATTCTCTTGCCAATCCCAAAGACAAATAAAGATTGGATTTATAAAGATACTGTTAATAGGAGACAAAAATAATGAATATTTTTTAAAAAATTAGATATTCTACTTATATCAGAGCTGACTTATGACAGAGTCTTCAGAATGGAACCCTGTCTTACACTGGGAAATACCTGTAATATTATTTTCATAATTACAATTTGATAAAGATACATTAGTGCAATATAATCATGAAAGGATGTTTTTTCTCACTGGAAATTAATACATAGTTTAAATGAAATTTTTATAATTTCTATGCATTCAAACATTATACACTCAATGTCTCTTTATGATATTCATTACCAGTAGGAATGCAATGAAGATTAATCTCAGGGTAAAAGTGAAAAATCCTTTACTAGTCAATTTGGCAATATGGAGTGAGAGCCAGAGAGCTAGTCTTGTCCCTTGAAGCATTGCCATACCTTGTGGATATCGTTCTAAAATATGACTAAAAAAGAAGGGCTGGGAGGAGACCCTGTAAACACAAAGGGCTTATTTTGCAAGGTTTTCCACAATGTGCATCCTGAACTATTGTAGAACTAATAAATTTCCCATGGAACACAATATAACAGCTGGAATACTCTTAGATATCATGCTGATTGTATAAACAATATTTTTCAAATTGTAAAAAATGTATATGGAAGAATATAAAAGGAATAGTTATGATGTTATCAAGTGCAATCCAGGTGCTTTAATTTCTGTGCTTTCCAAATAGTATGATTGTGATATAGTTTTTAAAATTACAGAAATTAAGTGGGCCACAGTGAAAGCATTAGCGCATACCATCCCCGGTTGTAAGCACTCAGTCTAGGAGTCGTAGCACTAACCTGCATCAGAGGAGCCACCGTGCAGGAGGTGTGGAAATACTCTAAGCCTCTGGTTCCCAGATCACCGTTCGGATCCCCACCAATGCCTCTGTTGCCGGTATAAAATACAAGGCACCTGGCTAAAGCCTTAGGGATTCCTGAGCTTCAGGCTGCAGAAATGCTCGTGGGAAAGCATTTGGAAGAATACAGATGACCACATGCTTTCCTCATTTATCACCTCCATACAGGATTATTTTAAAATTTCAGGATATTTGATCTCTGAAGATAATGGCCTGTTTTATCAACATGCTAAAGTCAGGATGTGATTATTTTGAATATGATGGTTGCCTTATAATATTATTAGTATTAAATGAGATACGATGCATAAAGCACTTAACTCATACCTAGAAAATATACTTAGTCCACAATCCTGTTAACCTAAACTTTCACAATAACTAATGTGTCAAGAAAGAGCTGGTAATGATGTGGGGAATAGAATGGACTTCTAGACATGTCTTACCCAACAAAAGGCCATGACCGAATTGAACTTTTCCAGTCTTGAAACTTTCTAGTTATATATTTTGGGCCTGTTATATAACCTCTCTGAGGGTCAGTTTAATCATCTGTAAAAGGGGCATAATAATGCCTCTTCCATAGGATTATTTTTAGGGGCTACAGTATAGAATAAGGAGCCCTGGTAGTGCAGTCGTTAAGAGCTCAGCTGCTGACCAAAACGCCAGCAGTTCAAATTCACCAGAAGCTCCTTGGAAACTCCATGGGGCAGTTCTACTCTGTCCTATTGGGTCGCTATGAGTTGGAATAGGCTTGATGACAATGGGTTTGGTTTTGGTTTCAGGTATGGAATAAATATAAAGCATCAGATCTATCAAATAAGTATAATTTCATTATCTCCTTTCTTCTCTGCTTTAGCTGAATATGTTGACTTATGAACTGACGTACAGTAATGAGAGTTTTCTTTTTAATGTCTTTATCTTGCAACAGAAAACAGTAAAAATCAGTTGCCATTGAGTTACGTCTGACTCATGGCAACCCTGTGTGTGTCAGAGTGGAACTGTACTCTGTAGAGTTTTTAATGGGTGATTTTTCAGAAGTAGATCACCAGGTCTTTCTTCCAAGGTGCCTTTGGGTGGACTTGAACCTCCGTCTTTTCAGTTAGCATCTGAACATGTTAACTGTACCACCCAGGGGCTCTGCTCCAGGAGATTATACAGTATAACTGTTTGCACCACTCAGGAGCTCCAATATGGGACGTTATACGATGCTGTGCTACATAATCAAAATATAATAAGCATTAACTAATTGATTTGTTACAGTTCTGCTTATGAACTGGTTAAGGGTTAAGAAAATGGGCTGAATTATTGCCGTGCAATGAATCACTTTTATATGGCTTTTCTAGCCCTGGTCTTGTAATTTCACAAAATGATTGTCTGGGCCAAAATTTTGCAAGGTATTAGTAGATTTACTACAAAACTAGTGGATTGAAAATTCAATTAATGGGATTGTGCCCTTTGTGGTCCAACTAGGAGATTGGTTGTTGTTCCTATTGTGTTAGGCTTATATAAGGGCCAAATCCACAGAGGTTCTGGGGCCCCTCACTACCATCAAAAAGAGCGTAGAGTGGAGTGCATCCTTTGGACCCAGGGTCCCTGCATTGAGAACTCCCTATATTAAGAAGAGAGAGTTGTAACAGTGAAGACAGGGATGGTGGCCTTGCTGGTCCATAGAGAGAGAACTGAGTGTCTTTGTGCAGGGTTGTGCCTCCTACTAAAGTACTGCAACAGTTGTACCTGCGGGACAGAGACCTGAGTGTGGCTGGTGTAATTTGCTTCCTTCCCCCTTTGGGCATCGTGGTGGGAACAATAATTCCCTCATGCAGGGTAGGCCTTGGTATCACGGCAGCAAGACAGAGAACCACTCTGGCCTGGGTAGCATGGTAGGAGGCAGCAGCATAGGTCAAGAAGGGCCCAGTGGCAGAGGCTCAGGAGATCCTGTGCAGGGGTCTTTCCATCAGTGAAGCAAGGCCCAGTGAGGCCCAGGGGCAGAGCAGAAGCCTCGGAAGCCATGCAGGTGTCCCGGGTAACATGGTGGCAGCCAGAGGCAGTGGTGACATGAAGACAACATTTGATCAGAAACACAATGTGCCAGTACAGTGATATTAGAAAGAATATGAGTAGTTTGGAGAAGAATAAGCAGATCTGCTTTGAGAATTTGTTTTACTGTTTACTGTTTGCTTTCTAGAAATAATAATAGTGGCTTTCACTTTGCCAATATTGTGTAAATGTCTTGATCACAGATGGCTGTAGCACTCATGGAATGGTTGATGCCAGTGGTTGTACATGCCTCATTCCTAGTTGTCTGGTGGTTTGAGGCACATTCTGTTTGCATGTGCAATGTGGTTAGATAGACAAACCACACAAGTATATAATTATACTAGGATTGTCAAACCAATCTATGAAGGGATATTTGAATTTTATTTTCAAACAGGCATATACCTATGGATATAGTCAATAATATGAGAAAAAAGAAAGTGAAAGTAGAAATATAAGTCAAATTCTGGTAACCCTGAATAAATTAATTAAAAGAGAAAATAATAATATTAAAATCAATAACAAAAATCAGGACAGTTAATATTTATTGAGTTATTAATTTCTGACAAAACAATAATAGTAGGAGACTTCAACACACCACTTTTGGTGAAGGACAGGACATCCAGAAAGAAGCTCAATAAAGATACGGAAGACCTAAATGCCACAATCAACCAACTTGACCTCATAGACATATACAGAACACTCCGCCCGACAGCAGCCAAGTATACTTTCTTTTCTAGTGCACATGGACATTCTCTAGAAGACCACATATTACGGCATAAAGTAAGCCTTAGCAGAATCCAAAACATTCAAATATTACAAAGCATCTTCTCTGACCATAAGGGCATGAAGGTGGAAATCAATAACAGGAAAAGCAGGGAAAAGAAATCAGACACTTGGAAACTGAACAAAACAAAAGACTGGATTATAGAAGGCATTAAGGATGGAACAAAGAAATTCCAATGAGAATGAAAACACTTCCTGTAAAAACGCTGGGATACAGTGAAAGAAATGCTCAGAAGTCAATTTATATCAATAAATGCACACATCCAAAACGAAGAAGGGGCCAAAATCAAAGAATTATCCCCACAACTTGAACAAATAGAAAGAGAGCAACAAAAGAAACTCACAGGCACCAGAAAAAAAAAAAAAAAAAACAAATACTAAAAATTAGAGCTGAACTAAAAGAAATAGAAAACAATGAAAAGAATTAACAAGACCAAAAGCTGTTTTTTTTTTGAAAAAACTAACAAAATTGATAAACCACTAGCCAAACTGACAAAAGAAAAACAGGAGAGGAACCAAATAACCTGAATAAGAAATGAGATGGGCAATATTACAACAGACCCAACGAAAATTAAAAGAATCATATCAGATTTCTGTGAAAAATTGTACTCTGACAAATGTGAAAACCTAGAAGAAATGGGTGAATTCCTAGAAACACACTGCCTACCTAAACTAACACAAAAAGAGGTAGAACAGCTAAATAGACCCATAACAAAAGAAGAGATGGAAAAGGCAATCAACCCCCCCCCACCCCAAAAAAGCCCTGGTCCGGACAGCTTCACTGCAGAGTTCTACCGAACTTTCAGAGAAGAGTTAACACCACTACTACTAAAGGTACTTCAGAGCATAGAAAGGACAGAATACTACCAAACTCATTCTATGAAGCCACCATATCCCTCATACCAAAACCACGTAAAGACACCACAAGAAAAGAAAATTATAGAAAATCCTCAACAAAATTCTCGCCAATAGAATTCAACAACATATCAAAAAAATAATTCACCATGACCAAGTGGGATTCATACCAGGTATGCAGGGATAGTTCAACATTAGAAAAACAATTAATGTAACCCATGACATAAATAAAACAAAAGACAAGAATCACATGATTTTATCAATTGATGCAGAAAAGGCATTTGACAAAGTCCAACACCTATTCATGATAAAAACTTGAGCAAAACAGGAATAGAAGGAAAATTTCTCAACATAATAAAGGGCATTTATATAAAGCCAACAGCAAACATCACCCTAAATGGAGAGAGCCTGAAAGCATTCCCACTGAGACTGGGAACCAGACAAGAATGCCCTTTATCACCGCTCTTACTCAACATTGTGTTGGAGGTCCTAGCCAGAGAAATTAGGCTAGATAAAGAAATAAAGGGCATCTAGATTGGCAAGGAAGAAGTAAAAGTATCTCCATTTGCAGGTGACATGATCTTATACACAGAAAACCCTGAGGAATCCTTCAGAAAACTACTGAAACTAATAGAAGAGTTCAGCAGAGTATCAGGATACGAGATAAGCATACAAAAATCAGTTGGATTCCTCTACACGAACAAAAAGAACATTGAAGAGGAAATCACCAAATCAATGCCATTTACAGTAGCCCCCAAGAAGATAAAATAATTAGGAATAAATCTTACCAAAGATGTAAAAGACTTATACAAAAAAACTGCAAAACACTTCTGCAAGAAACCAAAAGAGACTTACATAAGTGGAAAAACATACCTTGCTCATCGATAGGAAGACTTAACATTATAAAAATGTCTATTCTGCCAAAAGGGATCTATACATTTAATGCAATTCCAGTCCAAATCCCAACGGCATTCTTGATGAGATGGAGAAACAAATCACCAACTTCATATGGAAGGGAAAGAAGCCCCAGATAAATAAGGTATTACTGAAAAATAAAAACAAAGTGGGAGGCCTTACTTTCCCTGATTTTAGAACCTACTATACCACCACAGTAGTCAAAACAGCCTGGTACTGGGACAACAACAGATACATGGACCAATGGAACAGAATTGAGAATCCAGATATAAATCCATCCACATATGAGCAGTTGATTTTTGACAAAGGCCCCAAAACAGTTAAATGGGGGGAGAAGACAGTTTTTTTTAACAAATAGTGCTGGCATAACTGGATATCCATCTGCAAAAAAGTGAAACAAGACCCATACCTCACTCCATGCAAAAAAATGAGCTCAAAATGTATCAAACACCTAAATATAAAATCTAAAAAAAAGGTAAAGGTCATGGAAGAAAAAATAGGGACACTGTTTGGAGCCCTAATACATGGCATAAATAGTATAGAAAACATTATTAAAAATACAAAACAAAAACTAGATAACTGGGAGCTCCTAAAAATCAAAAACCTATGCTCATCCAAAGACTTTACCAAAAGAGTAAAAAGACTACTTACAGACTGGGAAGAAGTTTTCAACTATGACATTTCCAATCAGCGCCTGATCTCTAAAATCTACATGATACTGCAAAAACTCAACTACAAAAAGACAAATAACCCAATTTAAAAATGGGCAAAAGATATGAATAGACACATCACTAAAGAAGACATTCAGGTAGCTAACAGATACATGAGGAAATGTTCACGATTATCAGCCATTAAAGAAATGCAGACCGAAACTACAATGAGACTTCATCTCATTCCAACAAGGCTGACGTTAATCCAAAAAACACAAAATAGTAAATGTTGGAGAGGCTGTGGAGAGATTGGAACACTTATACACTGCTGGTGGGAATGTAAAATGGTACAAGCACTTTGGAAATCAATTTGGGTCTTCCTTAAAAATCTAGAAATAGAACTACCATAGGATCCAGCAATCCCATTCCTTGGAATATATCCTAGAAGAATAAGAGCCTTTACACAAACAGGTATATGCACACCCATGTTTATGCAGCACTGTTTACAATAGCAAAAAGATGGAAGCAACCAAGGTGCCCTAAGAACTTGAGAAATAGTTTAAACTGAGAAGAAAACATTCTTTTGTCATTACCAGAGGGGGGAGCGAGGGAGGGCGGGAAAGGGGTTTAGATAGTAATAGGAACTATTTTAGGTGAAGGGAAAGACAGCACACAATACAGGGGAGGTCAGCACAATTGGACTAAACCAAAAGCAAAGAAGTTTCCTGAATAAACTGAATACTTCAAAGGCCAGCGTAGCAGGGGCAGGGGTCTGGGGACCATGGTTTCAGGCGACATCTAAGTCAATTGGTACAATAAAATCTATTAAGAAAACATTCTGTATCCCACTTCGAAGAGTGGCATCTGGGGTCTTAAACGCTAGCAAGCAGCCATATAAGATGCATCGATTGGTCTCAACCCACCTGAATCAAAGGAGAATGAAGAACACCAAGGACACAAGGTGATTACGAGCCCAAGAGACAGAAAGGGCCACATGAACCAGTGACTACATCATCCTGAGACCAGAAGAACTAGATGGTGCTCGGCTACCACCGATGACTGCCCTGACGGGGAATACAACAGAGAACCCCTGAGGGAGCAGGAGAGCAGTGGGATGCAGACCCCAAATTCTCATAGAAAGACCAGACTTAATGGTCTGACTGAGATTAGAAGGACCCTGGTGGTCATGGCCCCCAGACCTTCTGTTGGCCCAGGACAGGAACCTTTCCTGAAACCAACTCTTCAGACATGGATTGGACTGGAAAATAGGTTGGAGAGGGATGCTGGTGAGGAGTGAGCTTCTTGGATCAGGTGGACACTTAAGACTATGTTGGCATCTCCTGCCTGGTTGGGAAATGAGAGGGTGGAGGGGATTAGAAGCTGGTGAAATGGACACGAAAAGAGAGAGTGTAGGGAGAGAGTGGGCTGTCTCATTAGGGGGATAGCAATTGGGAGTATGTAGCAAGGTGTATATAAGTTTTTGTGTGAGAGACTGATTTGATTTGTAAACTTTCACCTAAAGCACAATAAAAATTATAAAAAAAAATTTATTGAGAAATTACTGAGTGAGCTATATCGTTCCTAACAGTCTATTTGCATGATTTCATCGAAGCAGATTCATGAAGATAATGTTATTTTTAGCTCCCACCGACTTTTGATGAAACTGGATCTTAGTAAAGTTAAGTTACTGCCCAAGGTTAAAACCTTAAAAAGATTAGACTAGGAAAATGGTCTGGTGGTCTATTTCCAATAATTAGCCAATGTAAAACTTACAGATCACAACAGAACATTGTCTGACTCACTTCCTTTGGACAAACCATTAGGAGGGATCAATCTAATGCAGGACCTCATGCTTGGGGAAATACCGGGCCAGAGAGGGTAAGGGAGACCTTTGTTGAGGCAGACTGGCACAATAGCCACTATAGTCATTGCAAATTTGTACTTGTTTAATTAATTATTTTAATACATTTTTTATTGCAGTAGAGATATTTTTAATTTTATTGAAGTTTGTAAACAGATACAGTTAAACAAAAAGTCATAGTAGTACAATGAGATGAATTAACTCAAAGGGAAGAGAAGTGAGTACAAATATCCTAGAAGAAGAAGTAGAATATTTTTTGACATCTGGGAGCTGACCTGGCACTATCAATTAGGTTTTTGTATTGCCAGGAGCTGGCCTTGATGTCTGCCTGTTGAACAGACATGGTTTTACAAAATATCAATACGGAAGATAGGAAAAAGATTCTCCAAAGGTGTCCTTGTCTCAATCCCTGGAATCTGTGAATATGTTAAGTTACATGGCAAAGGAGAATTAAGATTGTACATGGAATTAAAATTGTTAATCAGCTGACCTTAAGAAAGAGTATCTTCTGATTATAATGACATAAAATTAGAAATCAATAACAGAAACAGCAAGGAAAAAAAATCAAATACGTGGAAACAGAACAACACCTTGCTTAAAAACTACTGGATTATAGAAGAAATCAAGGATGGAAAAAATAAATTCATAGAATTAAATGAAGAATGAAAACATGTCTTACCAGAACCTTTGGAAAACAGCAAAAGCAATGCTTAGAGGTCAATTTATAACAATAAATGCACACATTCAAAAAGAAGAAAGTGCCAAAATCAAAACATTACCCCTACAACTTGAACAAATAGAGAGAAACAAAAGTAGCCCTCAGGCACCAGAAGAAGGGAAATAATAAAGGTTAGAGCAGAAATGAATGAGATAGAGAATAGGAAAACAATTGAAAGAGTAGACAATACTAAAAGACGGTTTTTTGAAAAGATCAACAGAATCAATAAACCATTGGTCAAATTGACAAAAGAAAAAACAGGAGAGGAAGCAAATAACCTAAATAAGAAATGGAATGGGTGATATCACAACAGACCCAATGGAAATAAAAAGGATCATAACAGAATACTATGAAAAATTGTACTCTAACAAATTTGAAAATCTAGAAGAAATGGACAAATTTCTAGGAACACACTACTTACCTAAACTAACACAAATTGAGGTAGAAAAATTAAATAAACCCACAACAAAAGAAGAGATTGAAGAGATAATTAAAAAAATAAAAACCACCACCAACAAAAAAGCCCTGGCCCAGACGGCTTCACTGGAGAATTCTACCAAACTTTCAGGGAAGAGTTAACACCATTACTACCAAAGGCATTTCAGGCATAGAAAAGGATGGAATACTTGCAAACTCATTCTATGAAGCCAGCATAACCATGATAGAAAAGTCAGGTAAAGATCCACAAAAAAGAGAAAATTACAGACCAATATCCCTCATGAATATAGACCCAAAAATCCTCAACAAAATTCTAGCCAATAGAATTCAACAACATATCAAAAAAATAATTCACCATGACCACGTGGGATTCATACCAGGTATGCAGGGATGGTTCAACATTAGAAAAACAATAATGTAATCCATCACATAAATAAAACAAAAGACAAGAACCACATGATCTTATCAACTGATGCAGAAAAGGTATTTTAAAAAGTCCAAAACCCATTCTTGATAAAAACTCTCAGTGAAATAGGAATAGAAGGAAAATTCCTGGACATAATAAAGGCCATTTATACAAAGCCAACAACCAACATCATCCTAAATGAAGAGTCTTAAAGCATTCCCCTTCAGAAGGGGAACCAGACATGGATGCCCTTTGTCACCACTCATATTCAACATTGTACTGGAGGCCCTAGCCAGATGAATAAGGCAAGAAAAAGAAATAAAGTGCATCCAAATTGGTAAGGAAGAAGTAAAAGTATCCCTATTTGCAGATGATGTGGTTTTATACATGGAAAGCCCCCCAAAATCCACAAGAAAACTACTACAACTAAAATAGAAGATTTTGCAAAATATCAGGATATAAGATAAACATACATAAGTCAGTCAGATTCCTCTGCACCAAAAGAGAAAACTTCCAAGAGGAAATCACCAAATCAATACCATTATAATAGCCCCCAAGAAGATAAAGTATTTAGGAATAAATTTAAACAGAGATGTAAAAAACCTACACAAAGAAAACTACAAGACACTATTACAAGAAATCAAAAGAGACCTAAATAAGTGGAAAAACATACCATGCTGATAGACATGAAGACTCAACATTATGAAAATGTCAGTTCTTCCCAAAGTGATCTACAGATACAATGCAATCTCAATCCAAATTCCAATGACAACTTTTAGCATGTTGGAGAAACAAATCACAAACTTCATATGGAAAAGGAAGAAGCCCCAAATAAGTAAAGAATTACTGAAGAAGAACAAAGTGGGAGGCCTCACACTACCTGATGTTAGAACCTGTTATACCACCATGATAGTCAAAACAGCCTGGTACTGGTACAACAGACACATAGACCAATATAACAAAATTGAGAACCCAGACGTAAATCCATCCACCTATGAGCAGCTGATAGTTGACAAAGGCCCAAAAGTCCATTAAATGGGGGAAAAGACAGTCTTTTTAACAAGTGGTGCTGGCGTAACTGGATATCTGTCTGCAAAAAAATGAAACAGGACCCATACCTCACATCATGCACAGAAACTAACTCAAAATGATCAAAGACCTAAATATAAAACCTAAAATGATAAAGGTCACGGAAGAAAAAATAGGGACAATGCTAGGAGGCCTGATACACGACATAAACAGAATACAAACCATAACCAACAATGCAGAAACATCAGAAACTAGATAACTGGGGTCTGCTAAAAGTCAGTTATGCTCATGAAAAGAGTAAAAACAGAACCTACAGACTGGGAAGATATTTTTAACTATGACATATCTGGGAAGGGTCTAATCATTAAAATCTACAAAGTACAGCAACACCTCAACTACAAAAAGACAAATAAAAAAAATTAAAAATGGGCAAAGCATATGAACAGACACTGCACCAAAAAAGATATTCAGGTGGCTAATGTACACATGAGGAAATGCTCATGATCATTAGCCACCAGAGAAATGCAAATTAAAACAACAAAGAGATGTCTTATCACCCCAATAACACTGGCGCTAATCCAAAAAATGGAAACCCTGGTGGTGTAGTGGTTAAATGCTGTTAACCAAAAGGTCGGCAGTTGGAATCCACCAGGCGCTCCTTGGAAACTCCACAAGGCAGTTCTACTCTGTCCTATAGGGTCTCTATGAGTCAGAAATGACTTGATGGCGATGGGTTTGGTCAATCCATAAACCACAAAATAAAAATGTTGGAGAGGTTGTGGAGAAATTGGACTCTCATGCACTGCTGGTGAGAATGTAAAATGATACAATCACTTTGGAAAACAATCTGGTGCTTCCTTAAAAAGCTAGAAGTAGAAATACCATAAGATCCAGCAATCCCACTCATAGGAATATACCCAAGAGAAGTAAGAGCAGTCGCAGGAATAGACATATGCATACCATGTTCATGGGAGCACTATTCACAACAGCACAAAGATGTAAACAACCTAAATGCTCACCAACAGACGAATGGGAAACAAATTATGGTACAGACACACAGTGCAGCCTACTGACGGAGCCCGGTTCTACTCCGACACCCAACGGGTCACTGTGAGTTGCGTTTGATTCTACTGCAACTGGTGGTGGTTTTGTTTGATATGAAGATAAGCTGTAGCTATGTTGTTGTTGATGTCTTGCGCTGAATGTTGTTGAGAGCAGTTGCTATTTAGTTGGCTTCTACTCAAAGTAACCTAATATATAAGAGAAAGAAATTTTCCCCGGTCCCATGCCATCCTAATGATTGTTGGTATGTTTGAGTCCATTGTTGTTGTTATTGGGTCAATCCATCTTTTTGAGGGTTTTCCTTTATTTTTGTGATCTTCTACTTCACCTAACAGGACTTCTTTTCCTAGTGATCGGTCTTTCCAGATAATGTGTCCAAAGTAAGTAAGATGAAGTCTTGCCATCCTCATTCCTAAGGAACATTTCACTGTTTTATTGTAAGACTGATTTTTTTGTTCTTTTGTTAATCCATGGTACATTCAATATTCTTCACCAACACCACACTTCCACGCATCAGTACTTCTCCTGCCTTCTTTTTTCATTGTCCAGTTTTCACATTCACAGAGGCGAACAAAAAGACCACAGTGTTGAATAGAAGTAGGGAAAAGAGATATCCTTGCCGTGTTCCTGATTTTATGGCAAAATCTTTCAGTCTTTCACCATTGAGTATAATGTTAAGTGTTGGTTTTTCACAACTGTCCTTTATCATTTTAAGGAAGGGTACTGAGGTGAAGGAAATTCAGAGCTATATGACAGTATTGCACAACAAGCTATTTAATGGGGCCAACACATTGAAAGTCACATGCAAGGGGGTGGTCCCTGTAGCAGAAGGTCTTCCAGAGGCTAGAGTCACAGGTAGCATCAGAAGGAGAAGAGAGCAAGAAAGCTCCCAGGGGTGAGAAGCGATATCCTCCTGCAGCCAGGCGATAAGTCTCTGGGTCAGAGAGCTCTAAAAGCAGCGGCATCTTAGGGTCTTTATAACTACACGAATTTATCTTTTTTTTTTTTTTTTTTAGGACTAGCAGAAGTTGAGTCCAGTTTTGCAGGGTATGTAAAACAGGCAGGTCCTAAGTGGCTAAAAATCTGCTTATTTGGGCTATTTTTAAATCAGTTGGACATGTACAAGTTTGAGTTTCACGCCAGTTTTTTTTTTTTTTTCCATGTAATACGCCTCAGCTTACTTGAAGAAGTAAATAACGGGGCTAATACACAGAGCCATTTTTGACTCTCACACAATAGGAAGTTTGCTTTTATTCCTGATTTTTGAGTGTTTTTTTGTTAAACGCTTTTTTCTGTATCAGTTGATAGATCATCCCCCTCTCCCTACATTCTATTAATGTGTTGCATTACACTGATTGACTTTTATATGTTGAGCTACTACTCCTGCACTTGTGGGATAAAGCACACAGGGTTACGGCATATGGTTCTTTTAATATGCTGCTGGATTGGAGTTTTACCGTTTTGTTGAGGATTTCCATAGATATTTCTATGCAATATTTTTTTCTGATGGCTTTGTCTGGCTAAATATCAGGATGCTGATGGCATCATGGATTGAGTTACAAATTATTCCTTCCTTTTAGTTTTTGGAAAAGTTTGAGAAAGATTGATGTTAATTTCTATTTGACGCCTTCTTTATAATTTCTTTGTCATTATTGATATTCTCTATTCGTTGAGACATTCTCCTGTTTTCCTTTAGGTCTTTGACCATGTTTAACACAGTAGATTTAAACGATTTGCCTAGCAATTCTATGTCATTAGTTCTTCAGGGACTGCTTTCACCGATTTTTTTTTTTTCCTGTGAATTGGTTGTACTTCCTGTTTCTTGGCATGCCTAGTATTTTTACCAAACACTGGGCTTTGTGAATTTTATGTGTTAAGTCTGAAAAGCAGATTCTCCAGCCTACCTAGTGCTTGCTGTTATTGTTGAGGGCTGCGGTCATCTGTTTAGTGACATTTCCAAACTATTTATTTGTTTGTATGTATTTATTATTTTGCATAGACTGTTTTCTTTGCCATGTGTGGTCACT
Source organism: Loxodonta africana (assembly GCF_030014295.1). NCBI lineage: Eukaryota > Metazoa > Chordata > Mammalia > Proboscidea > Elephantidae > Loxodonta > Loxodonta africana. The sequence continues at coordinate 674 of NW_026974927.1, read as the reverse complement.
GAAGTCTATCTTCTGTTATTTTAGTGGTCAACCAGTGACCTGATAGAGACCTTTTTTGGAGTCAAAAAGAGAAGAAAAAGAAAACTAAAAACCCTTTCCTGGTCATTGAAGATTGACTCTGAATTAGGTACTCTTTCAATGCTTAGCCAGGCCACCTACAACTGGGCCTTAGTCTACACCTCCGTTTGTGCAGAGCCCAAAGATCTGCCAGAGGCTCAAACCTAGGGTCCTCTCAGGTCTTGTCTGAGCATGCATTCAACCTGGGTATGTACATTGGATCTCTGATCCTTCAGTACTTTCAGTATCTCTACAAACAGTTTATTCTCCCATGCATCTGCCTCATCAGCCTCTTCTTTTCCAGGCTATCAGGTTTGTCTGCTTCTTTCCTTGTTCTCCATTACTTACCTAAGCTGGTTATGGCATTATATGTCTTTAAGGCTTCTGACAGACAGATACCACCTGGGAGCCACTCATGTCTGAGAGGAGTAAAGCCAAGGCCTATCTCAGAGCAGGTATCTCTGGAACTACCAGATTGGTCAAAATAAACAACAACAACATTTTTAGAAAAAAGATCTGTCTTGTCCACACCCTGGCACCAGCAAGCCACACCAGGAATGTGGGCTGCTGTCTTCATGGCAGCTGCCAAGTGGAGAATGGGGGATAGTAGGTGAATA